>NC_012871.2:14500607-14658975 GCF_000003195.3 Sorghum bicolor | reverse complement strand
TTTTTTCGTCCCCTAGTTTTCGAAGTACAAACATTTTGTTAATAATCCTGTCTTTAAATAATCTCTTCTGCTTTTCTTGCTCTTGCCTTGAACTGGCACAACTGTACCATCCTTCTTGCCCCCTTGAACTGGCACGACTGTATCATCCGTGTTCCTTGCATCCTCCTGACTCAGAACCGGCACAGCTGTACCATCCTTCTTGCCCCCTTGTACTGGCACGACTGTAGGCATAACCTCAGAACCCTTGTCCTGGTCCACACCCAGCCCTGTATCATCCTTGTTCTGACTCAGTGTTGCATCCTCCAGACTCGGCATAGCCTCATGATCCTTTTCCATGTCCTGACCTAACCCAGCACCCGTGTTAACAGACTTTTCATGAGCATATTTCAAGAGTCTGAACATTTGTTCGTTTATATTTGAACATTGATCATTTTCTTTTGGAAGGTCCTTAATTTTACCACCTTTCATGCCAACTCCAAAAACGAGAAAGACATTTTGGGGTTCCAAGGTTAGCTCCACTTCCCCGTGTATGCGCAGTGCGATCTTATCTTGATCAGTAACCCTTGCTTCGTTCATAAGTTTCTCAAAAATCTTCTTGGGTGGCCTAATTGATTTCAGGCACAGCATATTCCCAAGCCCAATTTCAATGACCTGGCCATTGAGTCAAGTGACAGAAGTTTACTTATCTTGACTATTGAATCTGGTGAGCAACAAAATGTTGATTCCATGGTTTCTACTGCATATAAATAAAAGACAGCACATTAGCAATTTAGTGATTAAGATTGTCTGTAAAATTTTTGCTCCCTGAACTGAACTAGAACAAAGGCAAAATTAAGAGCAAGAAGTAGATATTTTTGCTGTGCTATTTAAAGGAGTTGAATTTTTGGAACTTTTGTACATGCTCATTCACATTGGACAAAATACACCCCTGTATTTTGATGCGAGCTCCGACACTGTCATGGAGGAAGACAACGAGGACGAAGGCATGGCGCGAGGGCACGAAGCGACGACGCGGGGTGGACTGAGGGCCGGAGTCAGCGCACGAGCGTGTGGCGGGGGCACGGAGCTTGAGCAGGCGGCGCGTGGGAAGAGGGAAAGAAAAGGAGAGGAGCCTGTGCGGTGGAAAGAGATCTACAGGGATTGAGAAGGAGCTCCAATGGTGTTCACTGTTCAGGACGAGAGTCCGAGAGAGACAGAGAGCAAAGTGCAGGAGCCGGTGGAGGATGCGGCGCGGCTGACCAAATGAGTGCACGAGAAGGCACGACATCCCCATCGGGGGAAATGGGGGAGGGAAGTTCCCTGCCTCCCCATCCCCGTCACCCCTTGGGGTTATCTATCTGTGCAGGTAGTACCCATCACACAGTGAATTGTGTTCTGGGGCTACAGAAGGGAAAACTTGATCCACCATTATGGATGCTTACAAACTTGATCCACCATTATTGATGCTTACAAACTAAAACTAAACTTATTGACTGATCCCAGATGGGGATTTCATCCATTAAGTGATGAAAATGGGGTGCTTTTTATCCCCATGGGGGCTGTGCACGCTCTCATCTCTTCAATAAATTTGACAGGCTAGTTGAGCAACAGGGGTGCTTTTTATGCCCATGGGGGTTGTGCGCGCTCTCGTCTATTCAATAAATTTGAGAGGCGAGGTGAGCAACAGTGCACACAATAGACAGCAAGTCACGACCGAGGAGAGGGAGCCGCGTGCACCTGCCCGACCCAGTCTCATCAATGCAGGAGGATCGAAGGCTTTGTGCACACAAGGAGGTGTACCATCGTCGAAGGTTCTTCCGAGCTGCGGCTTGCATTTGTCATCCTACTGCTTGAAGGTGTGGCCTGGGAAATCGAAGCGGCCTCCTAGCTTTCACATTCAAGTACTAGTGCAGACTACAAGATTCAAAGATCGAATTGAAAAGATTCAGCAGATCCCAGTCGATGGTTCCTGCATGCCTCTTGCATTGGGTTCCTGATCTTCGCCTGGGCTCACGTGTAATGACTGCCACAATTTACTTCAAGTGTTGTGCACGCACTGGTCACTTCAATAAATTTGAAGGCGAGTTGAGCAATAGAGCACACAACGCACAGCAAGTCGAGGAGAGATGGAGCCACGCGCGTGCACGGTCGGCCGGCGCCGGATCACTGTTGTCTGCTCGGCGGAGCTTGGACACCACGATGTCTTCGGCTAGAGGACCAGACGCAAAGCGGATGTGACCCAGTCTCGTCGACGCCGTCGGAGGATCCAAGGCTTTGTGCACACAGGGAGGTGCACCATCACCGGAGGTTCTTTCAAGCGGTGGCGCCGAGAAGGGGTCTTCGTCGTCAGCTCCGGTGACTGTCCGCGATATCATGGTGGATGAGCGAGTGCTGGAGTGTGGCGTCTGCTTCCACCCGTTGAAGCCACCCATCTTCTAGGTACATACGTATATGGTACAACACGTCTAGTCCTGGTCATCCTTGAGTGACTTGCCATTGATTTCCTCATCATTCTTTGCCGCACCGTTCAAGGACCTCTGACGATGGTACACCTCCTTGTGTGCACAAAGCCTTCGATCCTCCTGCGTCATCGAGACCGGGTCGCATCCTCTTTGAGTTTGGTGCTCGGACCAGAGACGACGTGGTGTCAGTACCCATACCGGACGCGTCCGGTATGCACGGCCTATGCAAAATGAGTTCAGCTCTCAGGTTAGTTTCTCTATGACGTCACATGGGTTGACTTGAGCACTAGAGAGTATTAATCTATGATCATGATGCATCCCTCTTAATAGTATGGCTTTCCTATCAACTAAAGATCAAAAGATAAATCAAATTGAAACCACTTAAGAAGCTTCCATCAAACCAAAGCCTTTCTTTCAATTCTTGATAAGCTGAGGATGTCATCATGTCAAACTTGTTTTCATCTTGAGCATAGCCATCTTGAGCACATGACTTGGTTCCATTCAATAGATAGGTTTTACTCCAAATGTACCAAGTCATTTCCATTAACTACTTCAATAGTAGATTTGATCCTCCACATCAACATGACCCTTAAAGCTTCATCAGTACCTCAACTAAATCCAAGTAATTCCTTCTTCATCTTAGCTAGGTTTTTCGGCGGTCAAGCCGTCGCTTGCCCTTCACCCTTGCTTAGTACCTCTGTAAGTGTATTAAGCCACTTAATGTGTTTTGGGTGATTGAATGACAACCGCGATAAAAAGAACTAATGATCTTACTAAGTGTGAAATAGGGAAAAGCTCTCATAGGTATTTGATACAAGTTTACAAAAGCCCATGAGTCTTCTGATGGACATCAAACAGTTTGGAGCCCGAGCATCTCGGACGCGTTCGGCAACATCCCGAACACGTCCGGTATGCGCGGGGTTAAAGAAGCAGCTTACCCTTTCAGACCTGTTCTCTCCCCATTCTCCTTTCTCTCTCCCAACAACCAACTGCCACTCCTCTCTTATCACAATGGCGATTTCATGGGTAGACCGTGGAAAGGGAAGGAAGGTGGAGTGGAGTCACCAAGCATCAAGAGTCAAGGATTTGCAGCAAGAAATCAAAAGCCCAACTTTTCCTCTACTCTCACGGTATTCAAATCTCGGACTCCTTCTGATCTATTGGACAGAGCTTTATTTCCAAATCCCTTTGGTGAAGAGGCTACATTTCTTGTCTAGAAGCTATGTCTAAAGTATGGATTGAACTGGTTGAGATTTGAAGTTGGAACCCTAGGATAAGGCTGCTGCGTCCAGGTCAGACGCGTCCGACCTCATACCGGACACGTCCGGTATGGATCAGCAGAGCAACACCTGCTGCTTTCTTGCTTTAGACTCATTTCCCTATTGTCTTAGATGATCTCAATAATTGTTATAGATGCTTTGTGAACCTATTTGACATTAATTTGTGTCTAGGTGATTACACATTCATCAAATAATTATTGTTTCATCTTATGGCAATGTGAGAGGCACATTTGGACATGGCTCTAAATGCTTATATATCTCTGTGATGTTTATGGATTCAGGGGCAGCTCATGACTAGAGACGGTCGGATTGAGCCACGAGCTAAGCACAGGAATGATCCCATTGCCATGAAGTACTACAAAAGAACAAGAGAAGCTAGAAGAGCAGCTGGCAGCGGTAGTGGCAGTGGCAGTGGAGATAGGAGGACGAAGTCTAGCAGGCTTGCAGATAGTGCGCCAACAGATTATGCAGAAGGTAGTGATGATGATGATTCATCCTCTGCTTCAAAGTCAGACCAGTTTAGAGTTGAGGCCAGAGGTAAAATTGAGTTTGAGCATGAGTCAGGCAATGGTCAAGAGTTTGAGGGCAATGATGAAGAGCATGTGCAGGCCCTGAATGTATCACAAGCACAGCAGCCAGGACAGGGAGGTGGACGTCACTTGGGGCATCCTAGAGTCTATGCTCCTAATGTGCCAGATTTTGTGAGGAGAACCAATTACAAGGGCACAGGGATGACAAAGAGAGTGAAGACTTTTAGGAGTGAGGACCCCAGGACTCAGCAGCAGGTGATGTTTGACTACAGGTTTCACACTTTGTTTCAGATTGACTTCTACACCAGTGTTATCTTGACTAGAAATCCTGTGGTTATCAAGTCTCAGTGGGCTAAGTGGAAGGAGTTGAAGGCTCACAAGAAGTCTTCACTTGATAGAGCTGTTGATATTTGTGCAAGGATTGGTGCTAGTGAGATCATATCTTTCAAGCATGATTGGAACCCAGAGATAGTGGCTCAGTTCTATGCCACTTTGTATGTTGATTCAGATAGGGTGATGCACTGGATGATAGCTGGCGAGTGTTTCAGTGTTGAGTATGCAGTCTTCGTTTGATATCTTTGTTTTGATGAGGAGGATCTTGCTAGAGATAGCATACATGATGAGATAGTGACACCTCCGGAGAGGATGGGTCAGCTGTACATTCCAGGCTTCAGAGGAGCAGTTGTGGGGAAGGTGAAAGGTCTTTTCCCACATAATACTTCGACAGGATGTTCAGGAAGACTATTTCCTGCAAGGTTGGTGACAAGGACAATGTGGGAGATTATAGCAGAAATCTTTTTTTTTTCTCGAACATGCAAGAGAGCTGCGTATCATTATATTAATAGAAGAAAAGGAAAGTCTTACAGGGGCTAAACACATACAGAGGCAAGACCCCACAAACACACACACACCCCGCCTTAAAACAAAACAGCTAAGTCACCGGGGAGGAAATACAAGGGCGACCAAGAGAGAACCCCCGCTGCAGACAACTAACATATGACTTGTTGCAGCAGGTGCTAACATGATCTCGCTACTATCTCCAGGCGTCCTCACTCCTAAGAGTCTTCACTCTCTTTGTCATCTCTGTGCCCTTGCAATTGGTTCTCCTCACAAAATCTGGCACATTAGGAGCATAGACTCTAGGATGCCCCAAGTGACGTCCACCTCCCTGTCCTGGCTGCTGTGCTTGTGATACATTCTGGAATGCACATGCTCTTCATCACTGCCCTCAAACTCTTGACCATTGCCTGACTCATGCTCAGACTCAATTTCACCTCTGGCCTCAACTCCAAACTGGTCTGACTCTGAAGAAGAGGATGAATCATCATCATCACTACCTTCTGCATAATCTGTTGGCGCTCTATCTGCAAGCCTGCCAGACTTCGTCCTCCTATCTCCACTGCCACTGCCACTACCGTTGCCAACTGCTTTTCTAGCTTCTCTTGTTCTTTTGTAGTACTTCATGGCAATGTGATCATTCCTATGCTTAGCTCGTGGCTCAATTCGTCCGTCCCTAGTCATGAGCTCCCCCTGAATCCATAAACATCACAGAGATATATAAGTATTTAGAGCCATGTCCAAATGTGCCTCTCACATTGCCATAAGATGAAACAATAATTATTTGATGAATGTGTAATCACCTAAACACAAATTAATGTCAAATAGGTTCACAAAGCATCTATAACAATTATTGAGATCATCTAAGACAATAGGGAAATGAGTCTAAAGCAAGAAAGCAGCAGGTGTTGCTCTGCTGATCCATACCGGACGTGTCCGACCTGGACGCAGCAGCCTTATCCTAGGGTTCCAACTTCAAATCTCAACCAGTTCAATCCATACTTTAGACATAGCTTCTAGACAAGAAATGTAGCCTCTTCACCAAAAGGATTTGGAAATAAAGCTCTGTCCAATAGATCGGAAGGAGTCCGAGATTTGAATACCGTGAGAGTAGAGGAAAAGTTGGGCTTTTGATTTCTTGCTGCAAATCCTTGACTCTTGATGCTTGGTGACTCCACTCCACCTTCCTCCCTTCCCTTTCCACGGTCTACCCATGAAATCGCCATTGTGATAAGAGAGGAGTGGCAGTTGGCTGTTGGGAGAGAGAAAGGAGAATGGGGAGACAACAGGTCTAAAAGGGTAAGCTGCTTCTTTAACCCCGCGCATATCGGACGTGTCCGGGATGTTGCCGAACGCATCTGAGATGCTCGGGCTCCAAACTGTTTGCTGTACTTCTTATTTTTTTTCTTGATCCAAGACCCCTTCTATGTGAACACTGAGTCCAAACATATTATTAATTTTTTTAATTACTTAATCCAATCATTTCTCATCACCTTTCTTCACAATTTGTACTCCAAAATATTTCAAATCTCATTTTGAAATTTCTTCAAGAATTTTTTCCTCGGTCTTATGTCCATGAGTCTTCTGATGTCTAGAGATGTGAGGTAGAGATAAAAGAGTGACTTAAGACTTGAGAGAATCATGCCGAGTGTGATTAGGCAGACAATCAACTAAGGAGAACAATAACCACACTTGACATGATTAGGCCACAAAGACCTAAAACCCATTGTTTTCACAAACCACTCAGCTTACTCATGCTATTAAAGATTTTGAAAAGATTCTATCTTAAGTCAATCAAATGCACATTCTAGCATATGTGCCTTACATGCACTTACAATGCTCATATGAAACGATACCTTAGCCTTGAGCCCCTATGAATACCACTGAGTGTAATTTGAAGTATGGTCACGTGAATTTTGGACACGTCCGAGATATTATCGGACACGTCCGACATGTCTCACACCCCTGCAATGAATTATTTGGGCAGTAGAACCAGTCTTGGACCATTATTAGTGGTTAAATACTAAAGTACATCAGCCCCAGGTCTTTTCATGGGATTTTCATCAGAAATTCAAGCCCCGAGAATACCGGACACATCCGGCACAATGTCGGACACGTCCGACATGCACAGGACAGAAACTAATCATTTTATTTTCTAGCCATTCCTTTTTTCTTTGAATTGACCTGCACATAGGTGAATATATTGCTCTACTAGAGACATTAATGGCATCGAATGGCAAGTAAGTATGTGGTCAAATTTACTTACTCACTTTCTCAAATATCACAAATATTGCTATTTGAGAAATATTAAGAATGAATGACTTAACTAATTATGTACTTCTCACCGACGATGAAGATGAAATGAATGATATGGCAAATTAGTTTGCTTTGGGTCAACTCCATATCGGAGATTGGTGAACAAGTTGATAGGTTGAGCGTGTCATATGTAAAGACATGGTATGCTTTCTCAACCACCCCAAAGCCTTCATCTTCTCCAAGTACCTACAATCACAGCTTAGGCACACTTTGGTACCCAACTCTTGTTGGGTCCTATAGAGTTAGTTGCAATGTGCTTAGGCACCCAAGTGGCTCTAGTGCTAGCATGTGATGAATACCTTGCTTGCCTAGTAATAGATCCATTTGTGGTCCTCCTAAGCTTATCATTGAAAACATATGCATTTGGCTTAGGCATGTTACCGTTGGGACAATCATAGCTTAGATGTCCCTTTCTTCTACAATTGTACCAAATGCGGTCTTTGTTGCTACAATCCTTGTTTTGTTTGTTGTGACCCTCATATATCATGTGTCCAACCTCATTGCATGCATAGCATCTTCTTGTTGCAACTTGAGCCTTGTTTCTTGTCTTCTTGAAATCCTTGCAAGTATTGCTCAAGTGGCTTACTTTGTTGCACTTGATGCTAGCTTTAGGTTCATCCATCTTGAGTTGGTTTGCAAACTTGCTAGAGGCCCTTTTCTCGCCCACCTCACACTTGTTGGCCCAACTCTTGTTTGGACACATATCTCTCATGTGCCGATATGCCCCGCAACCATAGCATAACCTTTTACCATGTTTCTTGCTCTTGGCTGCGGCGGTGGTGCAGCCTCTTCCCCTCTGATGACGCCTAGGCCACCGGAGGCCTCCTCTCCGCCAGCGACGCCTACACCACCGCCGCGGCACTCGACTACCCGTGGTGTGCCGCCGGTGTACCACCCACCGCTCCTTCACGGACACCCGCGACATGTTCACCCTATGGTGACACGGCACGCGGTTGGTACCCTGCGGTCCCTGGCTCTCTCGGCGATGCCCAGCGACCCGCAGGTCTCTCCCTGGCTCTCTTGGCTCCATTCGCGTCGCCTTGTCGAATCCTCACTGGCGTCACGCAATGTTGGAGGAATACGCGGCACTTCTCGCCAACAAAACATGAGATCTGGTACCCCGTCCGCCCAGCTCCAACATCGTCACCGGCAAGTGGATCTGGACCCACAAGCGGCAGGCTGATGGTACCCTTGAGAGGTACAAGATTGGCTGGGTTCTTCAGGGTTTCACTCAACACCCTGGAGTCGACTATGATGAGACTTTCAGCCCCGTGGTGAAGCCGGCCACCGTTCGCATGGTGCTCTCACTGGCTCTTGCTCGCTCGTGGCCCGTGCATCAGCTGGACATCAAGAATGTTTCTGCACGGGACTCTCACTGAGACAGTCTACTGCAGCCAACCAGTGGGGTTTGTTGACTCGTTGAGCGTCGGCTCAACAAGTCTCTCTACGGCCTCAAGCAGGCCCCTCGGGCGTGGCACTCTTGACTTGATGCGTTCCTGTTGACATTGGGATTTGTGGAGGCCAAGTCAGATACGCCCCTATTTATCTATCACCATAGAGCTGAGACTGCCTACCTGCTGCTCTATGTTGATGATATTGTCCTCACATCCTCTAGTTAGTCAGTACTCCGCCGCATCATCAGCTCTCTTCAGCAGGAGTTTCCTGTGAAGGATCTTGGTGTGCTCCACCACTTCCTCAGGGTCACCGTTGAGCCTCGTCCCACCAGCCTACTTCTTCACTAGCGGCAGTACACTCTTGATATCCTAGAGCGAGCTAGGATAACTCATTGCAAGCCCTGCTCCACTCCGGTTGATACACAAGGCAAGCTGTCAGAGGTTGAGGGTTCCTCAGTGGACGACCCCACTGTATACCAGAGTCTTGCCAATACACTTCAGTACCTCACCTTCACCAGGCCGGACATCACCTATGCAGTATAGCAGATCTGTCTTCAGATGCATGATCCCCGAGAGCCCCACCTCATTGCTCTCAAGCGCCTCCTCCGCTGCCTCCGCGGCACTGCCTGCTCATTCACCGGTCATCCTCCACCGAGCTCGTTGTCTACACTGACGCGGACTGGGCCGGGTGTCCGAACACTCGATGCTCCACCTCCGGCTACGCTGTCTTTCTGGGCGGCAACCTGGTGTCCTGGTTGTCCAAGCGCCAGCCGGTGGTCTCCCGCTCGCTCCAGTGTGAGGCGGAGTACCACGCTGTCGCTAACGGCGTGGCTGAGGCCTCCTGGCTCAGGCAACTCCTCGCCGAGCTCCATAGCCCTCTCTCCTGGAGCACGCTAGTCTACTGTGACAACATCAGTGCGGTGTACCTCTTCACCAACCCTGTTTAGCACCAGCGGACCAAGCATGTGGAGATAGATCTACACTTTGTCCGAGATCGGGTCGCCATCGACGATGTTCGGGTCCTCCATGTCCTGACCACCTCTCAGTTTGCTGACATCTTCACGAAGGGCCTCCCGTCCTCGACCTTCACCGAGTTTCGCTCCAGTCTCAATATCACCAGTGGCTAGTTGCGCCTGTGGGGGGCTCGTGTGTACTTTTCATTTCATATCCAGTCTGTAACTCCAGTCTGCAACTCTGTTGCGCCCGTAGTTTAGACTGCGGGGGGTGTTAGAGTATGAATGTATTAGGCCCATGAGGCCCGTATATGTCATACTATATTGCTACCCTTCTAGGGTTAGCCCAATAATCCAATTAGACATTCTATCATCAGCAAGATCTAGAAAAATTATAAAGTTGTTGACCTTCAATCCTTCTTTTTGTCACACTTGAGTTCAAGTCATGAACAGAGAGAGAAAAATCAAGAAAGTATAATGACAGTGGAAGGGCACCTTTGTTCCTCGTTTTTTAATCTTTTCTTTGTTTGGTCTTCATGTCAATCAATATGGTTTCTATGGTCTTCTTCAAGCAAGAGAGACTATCAGAGACGTCATGGAATTGTTTGCTAGTGGGGCGAAAGAAAGATGCAATGGTGGCGACCTGAAGTACACTGTTGGAGTTGAGGACAGAATCTCCACAAATTTGTTTTCCATGCGCATAGGAGCATTCTGGTGGTGTGCTTTGTGGTTGAAATTTATGTTGGTTGCAGAGTTGCACAGAAACTCGTTGAGGATTTATCACAGTAATTTCAGGGGAGAAGAAGGGCCCTCACCTTGAAAACCCACCAGAACCAGCTCCTACACTTCTTGCCTGAATGCTGGAGTCAATCTGAACAATTTTTGGGTTCTCCTTCAAAATAGATATCTGGCGCTGGAGAACCAGACCACCACCAATGTCTCCTTCCATACAAATAGATTCCTCCTCTCCAGATTGTTCAAGATACCTCCTACAGTTTATTTGAACTTAAAGTTATTTAGTGGACAAAACTAGAACTAGACTAGAAATATGTAACAGAAAACAAATAACCACACGGACAATTAGTCTGAAGTGATTACTTTAGTTACCTGATGACTTTGTACTCCTCTGTGCAACCAGCAGACCTATACTCAGTCCCACTGTATTCTTCATAACCATTTATCTCAATCCTGCTGTGAAGCCACTGGGAATCTGAAAATATCAATTACAAATTATACTCAAGCTATGCTAGATAATAATTAACAAGTGATACTCAAAGCTAATGATAAATTAGCATGATCTATTCATAATGCAATTGTATAACCAAAGAATATACAAGTATAAAACCATCACAAAGAACGTAGATGCATTTTATAGTACGTCAGGAAAAGTACACATCAGAAAATAAACAAGGATATCCCTATTTCTAAGATAAAAAATTAATAGAAGATATTACACATTGCACATGTGATTGTGAAGCATACCAGAAGGAAGATGGGCCATCGAGATAATACGGCCTCCAATCCATGGAACAATCTTAAGGAACCAGTCTCCACTTTTCAAATCAACAGGTATTTTTGATAGCTCAGCACCTTCCTGCCCTGATGGCTCCTCTATATCAGGTATAGGCTGAATCATCTCTGTACAACCGTCGCATTGTGCCAGTATAAGACAACCAGAGACAATTAAAACTATTGTATCTTTTTTGTTAGTGTGTTAAAACAGTATAACCATAAATAAGTAGTACAAGAAATACCCATTCGTTTCTTATGCTCAAATTTGCTAGTTGCGACTAAGCTTGACGCTTCAGATTCAGAAGGCATTGTAAGGTGTATTTCTTCACCATCAACACCATCTGTACTTATCTGGATGGAAAAAAAAAAGTTGTGTTAAAGATAAGTTCGTTTATTGACTGAATAAAAATAATGAAAGCCAATAGGCATACCATAGCACCTCCACCAAGCAATATATTTATTTTTAGGTTTCGTTTTGGTCTCTTCCATGACCCTTCAGATTTTAAGACTTTGACAATAACCACCGATGAGTGGAGTTCAGCAATATAATACGTCAAAAGATAGTCTCCCTGTGTGAATGTATATCCATCTCCAGCATCTTCAAAGAGGACACCTTCAGCTTTACCTGTAAAACAAGCCAAGCCATTGACATATTTTATGCACACTGCTTTGAGACAACATTTTAAATCAATATCTTGAACACAAATAGAAGCCAACTAAAGCATAAAAAAAATAGTTTACATGGAAACACAGATTAATGTGCAGAAGATCAAATTTTATTTTCTTATTCATTCAACCACATATGACATATTGACATTTAGGTAATGTTTGGTTCAGATGATGGTAAAGTAATTTTGATTTGATTACAGAGGGTAATAGATCCATTGTGTGGTGTTTGTTTTATGCCTCCTGTAATCAGACCACGCTGTTATTGAATATGGGCCTTCCCTAAAGTAATGATGCTCCTACCAGGACACCATCCAATACTTAGTTGTCATCTTCACAAAAGTGGACTCATCGACTTTGTTCAGCCACAAACTCGAAAAGGGCATAAATCGCCATCCAGACGCAGCTAGACTGCAGAAGGTGTGGGGTGGAGCAGAGGATGTAACGCAGTCCTTACCGGCGGGTGGCAGCTTGTTGTAGAAACTCCACGCGGAGTGGCGCTTCGGCATCTCTCCTGGTTATGCACAGCATAGCAACAGTGTGTGGTTTGCTCACTTCTTGTGTGTTTGCAAGGAGTGTGTGGTTTTCAGTGCTATCAATAGTTGGACTGCAGCACTTAGCCCCAGGTTTGGAGAACTGCAATTTTACAGACTGGTGGTGTCATGCTTTACAGATCCAATTTACCTCGCAATGGCTTCAACTCCTTGGTTGTTTTGGTGGCATGGTGGATGTGTAAAGATGAGAATCAGGAATGGCTGTATTTTTAAGGGGTTTTCTCCTAATCTTACTGCCATCTATGCGGGATATTAGAGATGAGGCAACATTATGGTGTATGGCGGGAGCCAAAGGGGTCCAAAGCATATGGCAATAATTGTTTTGCTCATTTGCTGGTTGTGATTAAGGTTTGTTGGTAAATCCTTTTTGTAGCTTCTTTGCCCCTATAGGGTTACAAGTCATCTAGACTCTTTTCTTCTTCTTATACAATGATGGGCAGTTCACATGCGTGTTCGAGAAGAACAAAATGCAAAGCGCAGAAGTGTGAAGGAAGAACAGGATGGCAAGATGCAGGCCAAGATCTACTCTGCATTGCTGTCATGAGCTACTGTTACCAAGGCTAACCAGACAGATCATTTAATTGCTTATGATGTTGATGTTACCACTGTTTATCCAGTCCGTTTACGTTTGTGTTTCCTTATCCCAACCAAACACTACCTTGGTTAGATAAAGGATACGAACATCTGATCCTCAGAAAATGAGAAGGTACATACCATTTTCATTCAATGCAATAATTAGTGTTAGATCATCCTCCAAACTTGCTTCACCAACATGCTTAATAGGAAGACCTACAGGAAGAATTGCTCCACCTTGTAGATACAACATCGGCAAATCCTACACAATAATCCATTCAGAAATAAATCTTTGAATAGAACTGAAGTCAGCAAACTAAGAGTTTAGAAACCAACTTACAGGATGTGAATCCGCAAAATCAAAAGACAACCATATGCCCTTTGGTAACTTATGTGCACATTCATGAGCTCCTTTATTAGGTAAAGTGCTGCCAAAACAATCGGAAAGATTAAAGATACCAAAGCATAGAGAAAGATGAAGAAAAATAACACTTGGCATCTTTTCATCTATATATATTTGATGCCAGATAATTGAACAATTTACAATTAATAATGCAAAATCGTCTCTAACACACAAACATCCACTAAGGAGCACAGAGCTACATCAAAGCAAATGAACAGGGTCTAAATGACAGGGGTTAGCCTAGTGTTAGCCCAGTTACCATTTACTTTACTGTAATTGAGTCTTACTTTGCCTAATAGGCTCCTTGGCGACCAAGCTGAACATGGTGCCTTGAGAACCAAGTTGCTGTTAGCTGTTAGACAGTTTTGCTTTAGGCAGTTAGAGGTTGTCAGGGTATGTTGGGGTGCTGTCTGCCCTCTATGCTTTATATGCAGCAGCCCCCCCTCCCTTGTATCGGTGTGAGAACTTGTTGCATTTCAATTCAATCCAAGCGGCCCTTTGAAAAAGCTGCCCTCTGGCAGTTCAGATTCAGATTTGCAATTTGTTCATGCCAACAATTGGTATCAAGAGCCAGGTTGAGAGGGCCTAGGAGCCATGTCTACATCAAGCCAGAGAGCCAGAGCAGCAGCAACAGCCGCTGCCGGCAACGCCGTGGACGCCAACCCAGAGGCTGGCGCCGTGGTGAACCCAGGCGCCGATCGCGCTAGGAGCTTGGCAGCGGCAGAGGCCGCAGCCGCGCAGGCGGCGTGGCAAGCAGCAGCAGCTCAGGAGGCGGCCACCACGGCGGCGGCTCTCCGCGTGAAGATGGACCGGATCCGCGCGCACGGGCGAAGGAGCCCTGATCCATGCCGCAGGACCTGTCGCCGGAGCCCAAGGAGGCATTGCCGGGTTCAATCCCCGTCGCCTGCTCGCCATCGCGGACATGGAGGCCGTCGCGGGTCTCCAGTGATCCAGACAGTGTACAAGGATGGCGGCACGGGGACTCCATGGCCGATGCTTACAAAGTCGAACTACCATGAGTGGAGCACGCTCGTGCGGCTAAAGATGCAGGCGCGCCAACTCTAGGACGCCGTTGGGTACGGTGATCTCCCGTATCACAACGATCGGCGCGCGCTGGAGGCCATCACCGTCGTCGCCACCGGAGATGCAGGTGTCGCTCGCGGACAAGCTCTCTGCCAAGGAGGCGTGGGACTCCATCGCCGCGGCACGCATCGACGTCGACCGTGTCCGCCGCGCCACGCTGCAGCGGCTGCGCAAGAAGTGGGAAAACCTCTCCTTTTGTCCGGGGGAGCAGATCGAGGATTTTGCCCTCTGCCTCGCCACGCTGAGGCAGCAGATGATCCTCCACGGCGAGAGGAACCTCGACGAGGAGCGGGCGGTGGAAAAGCTTCTTCGAGCCACGCCCAAGAAGTACGCCCAGCTCAAGATCGCCATCGAGACGCTGCTCGACTTCCAGAAACTCACCATCGAGGTCCTCAGGAGGTTGAAGACGGTAGACGACGAGCCTGCACATGAGCCTGTGTCCGTCGCGACAAGCTCATGCTCATGGAGGAGCAGTGGTTGGCGCGCCAGAAGCAGAAGGACACGGGTGGTGCGGGCAGCTCTACTTCTTCCAGTGGCGAGGCGCGTCGACGTCCGGGTGGCGGGAGGAAGTAGAAGGGGAAAGGCACCAAGGGAGGTGATCGCGAGGGCGGCGGGCAAGGAGGAAAGGTAGGAGGCACCGGTGGTGACCACAAGGCCAACCGCGATGACCTCTGCCTCAATTGTCGTCGCCCCGGCCACTAGGCAAAGGAGTGCCCCGAGCCTCAACACGAGTGCAGCAGTGCCACAAACGTCGGGCAGGCGGATGATGGTGACGCGGCCCTCTTCTTCACCCATGGCGTCATCGAGCTCAACGTGTCCGACGGTTTCTGCTCCAAGGCAGCTGTCGACATCAACGAGACGCGAACCTGTGTGTTCTTGAACAACGGCGGCAAGGACATGCTCAACGGCTGGTGCCTCGACAGTGGCGCCACCCACCACATGACCGGCCATCGCGAGCTGTTCTCCGACCTCAACACATCTGTGCGCGGCTTGGTGCGGTTCGGCAACGCGTCAAGGGTGGAGATTCAAGGCGTCAGCTCCATCGTGTTCCAAGCGAAGAACAGTGAGCACCGCGTGTTGCAAGGCGTCTACTTCATCCCTGCGCTACACAACTCCATCATGAGTTTGGGCCAGCTCGATGAAGGCGAGTCCAAGGTGGAAATCGACCACGGCATACTGCGCATCTAGGATCCACGCAGGCGCCTCCTGGTCAAGGTAAACCACGGGCCCAGCCGCCTCTACATGCTCCACCTCAATGCCGCGCAACCTATCTCGCCACAAGGAAGGACAACGACGACTGGCTCTGGCACAAGCGGTTCGGCCACCTCAACTTCGAGGCGCTGCACCAGCACGGCCAGCACTCCATGGCGCGTGGCCTCCCCGTCATCAAGCATGCAGAGCAGATCTGCGACACCTACGTCGTCACCAAGCAGCGCCGGCGGCCGTTCCCACAGCAGGCGCGGTGCCACGCCGAGGAACCGTTGGAGATGGCCATTGGTGACCTGTGCGGCCCGATGATGTCAGCGACTCCTGGCGGGCGCCGTTACTTCCTCCTAATGGTTGACGACGCATCGCGCTTCATGTGGGTCGCTCCGCTACCCACCAAGGATGCTGCTGCTGACGCCATGAAGCTGATCAAGGCGAAAGCAGAGGAGAGCGGCCACGCGCTGAAGGTCTTGCGCACCGACAATGGCGGGGAGTTCACCGTCACCGAGTTCGCGGACTACTGCGCCGAAAAAGGTGTTCGACGCCACTTAAGTGCGCCCCACTCACCGCAGCAGAACGGCGTGGTCAAGCGCCGCAATCAGACTGTGGTCACCACCGCCCGTGCGCTGCTGAAGCAGAGGAGGATGCCAGCCAAGTACTGGAGAGAGACGGTCATGACGGCGGTACACCTGCTCAACCGATCGCCGACGAAGAGCTTGCTGGGCATGACCCCATACGAGGCCTGGCACGGGCGTGCGCCGTCAGTGAGCCACCTCAAAGTCTTCGGTTGTGTTGCCTACATCAAGGACTTGAGCCACCTGCGCAAGCTCGATGATCGCGGCAAATCGGGCGTCTTCATCGGCTACGCGGAAGGGGCGAAGGCCTACCGGATCCTTGATCCGGCCACACAGCGGGTCAAGGTAAGCCGCGATGTGGTGTTTGATGAAGGTCGCAGCTAGGATTTGTCATCCACGGCTGCAGGGAGCTCAACGGCAGCAAGAAGCGACTTCACGTCGAGTACTGGACGGCAGAAGGTGAAGAAGGAGCGCAAAGCGTCTCACCGTCGATGAGCAGCACTGCATCACCATCACCTGCTCCGGAGCCGTCCTTAGCTCCACATGTGCTGCCATCCACGACTCTGCCTGCACCATCATCACTTGACCCACTGACTCTGCTTCCCCTACATCGCCACTCCGCTTGATGATGATGAAGACTGCCTCGACGCGTTCCACGACGACGAGCCATTGTGGTACCGCACCGTTGGCAACATCATCGGGTCTACGCCCACGCCGGAGCCACCTCCATGCCTCTTCGCCGAGGTTCACCTGACGCATGCCGGAGAACCGGCCAGCTATGCTCAGGCCAAGGATGACCCTGCCTGGCGCGCTGCAATGGAGCAAGAGCTCGCGTCGGTGGAGCAAAACCGCACCTGGGAGCTGGTCAGTCTCCCTGCTGGTTACCGCCCCATTTCCCTGAAGTGGGTGTTCAAGCTCAAGAAGAACGAGCTAGGTGTGGTGATCAAACACAAGGACAGGCTCATGGCTCGTGGCTTTGTCGAGCAAGAGGGGATCGACTATGATGACGCGTTCGCACCGGTGGCGCGCATGGAGTCTGTCCGGGTCCTCGCGCTGGCGGCTCAAGAAGGGTGGCGCGTCCACCACATGGACGTCAAGTCCGCATTTCTCAATGGCGACCTCAAGGAGGCGTACGTGCAGCAGCCGCCGGGCTACGCCGTCACCGGAGAAGGGAAAGTCTACAGGCTGCGCAAGGCTCTCTACAGTTTGCGGCAAGCCCCGCGCGAGTGGAACGCAAAGCTGGACAACACCCTGAAGGCTATGGGCTTCCAGCAGAGCACGCACTGTCCTGCTTGTCGGCGTCTACGTCGACGATTTGATAATCACCCGCGCCAGGGAAGATGAAGTGGAGGCGTTCAAGGCTCAAATGAAGCAGACCTTCGACATGAGTGACCTCGGCGCACTCAGCTTCTACCTCGGTGTCGAGGTGCACCAGGATGCCACCGGGATCACTCTGCAGCAAGCCCACTACGCCAAGAGGATCCTCGAGCTGCGGGGCATGGATGGCTGCAATCCTGCCAACACTCCCATGGAGGAGCGTCTTCGACTCAGGAAGAACAGCACGGCTGCTCCGGTCGACCCCACTCACTACCGGCGTCTCATCGGGAGCCTGCGCTACCTTGCACACGCACCCTGACCTGGCCTACGCCGTCGGCTATGTGAGCCGGTTCATGGAGCGACCAACCTTCGAGCATCAAGGGGTGGTCAAGCGGATCCTGCGCTACCTCGCCGGCACGCTGGACTACAGCCTCCACTATTACCAAGGCTCCAGGAAGTGCCCGCTTCATCGGCTACACCAAAAGTGATCTCGCCAGCGACGTTGACACGAGCAAGAGCACGAGTGGGTCACTCTTCTTCCTCGGCAACTGCTTGGTCAGCTGGCACTCCATCAAGCAAAAGGTGGTGGCGCTCTCTAGCTATGAAGCTGAGTACATTGCCGCCTCCACTGTTGCTACTCAAGCTCTGTGCTGTCATGGCTGCTAGCTGAGCTCCTTGGCAGAAATGTCGAGGTGGTTGAACTAAAGATGGACAACAAGTCTGCACTTGCTCTAGCCAAGAATCCAGTCTTCCATGAGAAGAGCAAGCACATCAGGATCAAATATCATTTCCTCAGAAGCTTCTTGGAAGATGGAACCATCAAGGCTGAGCATGTGTCCACTACTAATCAGCTCGCTGACATTCTGACCAAGTCTCTAGGCAAGGCAAAATTCCAGGAGATGAGGGGAAGAATTGGCTTGAGGCAGATCAACCCCAAGGCACACAAGGCTAAGGGGGAGAATTGACAGGGGTTAGCCTAGTGTTAGCCTAGTTACCATTTACTTTACTGTAATTGAGTCTTACTTTGCCTAATAGGTTCCTTGGCGGCCAAGCTGAACATGGTGCCTTGAGAACCAAGTTGCTGTTAGCTGTTAGACAGTTTTGCTTTAGGCAGTTAGAGGTTGTCAGGGTATGTTGGGGTGCTATCTGCCCTCTAGGCTTTATATGCAGCAGCCCCCATCCCTTGTATCGGCGTGAGAACTTGTTGCATTTCAATTCAATCTAAGCGGCCCTTTGGCCAAGCTGCCCTCCGACAGTTCAGATTCAGATTTGCAATTTGTTCATGCCAACACTAAAGAGAAAAGGTAAACTGTAAAAGGGAGAACTAATGTCAAATCATTGTTGTGAAGATAATACCTTGCACAGACTAACAGTGGTCCGAGGAGAAAGGAAGTCTCAACTTTCCTCAGTTCAGGGTCTTGTGGATCTAAAAGAATTTAGGAATGCGATAATTATCTGTTAACAAACTGCAACTGGAGAATATCATCTATTATACAACCCACCAGACAGTCTCCTCTAAGCCTGTAAATATCTTATACAAAGTTTGGATCATAAAAGAAAGGAGGCAGCAACTTGCCACACATCTGTGTTCTTCATACAAACTACCAGCATCTGAGCCTACTTAAAACTGGGTGATACAGTGAGAGAATTAATTACCAGCAAAGAAAACTGGAGCAGCAACTGGAACACCCTTTGTATGTGAGTGGTAAAAAAGAGTGTAGATATGTGGCAGTAGCCGGTACCGTCTTAGTAGCGCAAGGCGACAGACTTCCTCACACTGAAAGATAAAAGTTCTCCAATTAGTCATTTTCAATCAAGAAATGATCAATACTCCCTCCATACTCAGATTAGCTGACGTCCTAGGCTCAAGCTCTAATTTTACAAAAGTTGTCGTCGCCGCCTGCATGCTATATTTAGGACGCAATTGCCCTTGCCTGTTGCGCTCGCCTGTCGCCCGGTTGGCTTGGTCGCCGCCCAATCCACCCAATCAACGCTCGCGTTGAAGCAGTCCAAGCGTCCATGAGTGCATGCGGCTCAGCCCGCACCATGCCCAGCCGAACACATGCAGGCAAACAATACCATGCAAAACCAAAACCCCAGCAAAAAATTGTGGCCACCAGGAGTCGAACACTGCCCTGCCCGACACCCTACTGCCTCATTGCACTAACCGTTTGAGCTGAGTAGTTTTCTCATAGGGAATGCACCTGGTACCTATTTAATAGGGGTAGACAGGGAAAAATACCGACTCCTTGGTAAGCACAATTATGTCCTAAACGTCAACTAATTTGAGTATGGAGGGAGTACTAAACAGCCATTTGGAAGCATCATAACAATAGCGTTTTCAAGTCAGTTCACCCTGATGTAAATAGAGTTGTAAGGGCTGTCATAGAGGAAGGTGTGCTGCTGCTGCAAAGTGGCTCTTCGAGTTGGTCTCAGCCTTTGTCTAGGTTCCAATTTTGTTAATGTTGAGTCATTGTATTTTATTAGTTGGTGGCTAACTCATTTTAATTGGTTGAGGGTGTGGTGTGGAGTAGGTTTTGTACTTGGTTATTTTTCTTCTTTAATGAAATAATACGCAGCTCTCCTGCATATTGAAGGGGGGGAAATACTAGGGCCCGTTCGTTTGGCCTGGAACAGAGGCAGGAACTATTCCGGCTAGGGAGCTTATACAAATTGGACAGTCAATCCTGGCTGGATTAGTTCCAGGCCTCCGTTCCCAAAGAACCGAACATGCCCTGAATGGCATGGCCAGAAATGGACTTCGATTCCCAAGAATATTACCTAACTCAACCAAATTACCAAACAAAGACCTGCTATCGCAATATTTTGGACTTCTTTTTTGAAAACGCAGGAGAGCTGAATTCTTTGTATTATAGAGATGAAAAATAGGGGGGTCCCCAACAGGATCCTCACTCATACGGGAACCAGATATGAGTGAGGCAGACAATATTTCAGGGTTAAGTTCTGCTTGTTAGTATATACAAGCAGTTGTATCCAAAATAATCAGCTATAAGCACCAGTTCATAAGAATTACAAGATAAAAACAGTGTCATCGTGGGAAAACATAGATATTTTGAGAAAAAATGAAGTGGAGGAAATTAAGTAACAAAAATAACATGGTTAGAGGGCAGATAACACGCAGAATGGAGCTTATATGCTTTAACCTAAGTTTATATTAACAAAATATTTACATATGCTATATTTCTTGCTGGATAAACTAAATTGCCTCAACATTGATCATTTGTCTATTTCTTTGACATCCTAAGACCCATTTCATCGAACTACTCAAAGTTTGACCATCAATTAATTAAAATCAATGTTTGGTTAAAATTAATATGATTAAAGTCATGTACAGTGGCTAGATGAAAACTGGTTATTCTTTTCATAAAGGAACATGGCTACAAACACTCAACCATGGAAAGTAAAGAAAATTATAAAAAATAAAAAGAACAGAGCAGACTTGCTGCCACGGCAGGGTACATCTTAACTACAAAATTGTATCTCATAAGTTAAATCCGAGTGTACAGCATTAGAAGAACACAAGATGACAAGAAATAAGGCTAAGCTCATAAGGTCAAGCTACCTATGAACATATCTAGCCTACACAGCAGCAGAAATCTCTAGCACAGCAATAACCCCTTGGAACCTTAACACTTTTACCAGAACAGAAAGAGTGCAGGTTAAATCATGATGTACAGCATAAAGAGTTAACAACCAGCATAAAAATGGAGGAAATGCTCAACAGATGTATGGCAACCTCAAGAACAAGCTAACCTATAGAAACGTGGCAAGTATACTGCACAAAAGGAGCATAATAAAGAAACTGAAATTGAACCATCAACCATGTATTGCATGCATAAATGAAATGCAGTGAAGCAGAAACATGCATAAGCTTAACAAAAATTTCCTGTGTTCTTGAGTACACATGTTTGAATGGCAGTCTGGGTAGCATGATGTAGTACCTCTTCACCAAAGGACCATGGCTCGTGGTCAATGCTTCCAGTTTCTGTATGGCCACGTGAAAATGGAAACAATGTGCCCACACCCATCCACCTTCCAAAAAGTTTTGGAGTAGCATTTCCAGCAAAACCACCAATATCAGGACCTGACAATGGTTGACCACTGAGACCCTGATCACATAGCACATATTGTTAAATCATTTGCCGCGTGAAAGTGCATGCTTAAATCTCACATCTTGTCAGATGAACCACTGTAAAAATAAAATTTGGCTACTAATAATTTCAGTTTATAAACATCAACATCTCAAGAACAGCCTCCTTAAAACTTTCCGGAAGAACGGTACAAATGTGACGAGCACAACTAATTAAGGAACCAATCAACCAAATTTAACTAATACAGAGGACCATGGTTCTTAACCCTAGCACTTTTGTGTACTGGCAGACTTAGTTGCCTTCACATCACGAGACTGTACATACTACATACAGTGAAATAGAATATCACAATAAATTAAATTCTAAAATAACAGTCACAAAAAGAAGTCATGAATAAGCATTTGCACCAACGACCAAAGAGCTAGAAATTTTTCCTTTTAGGGGCCACAGGGAACATATTTTCAGAAGTAGGAAAGACTAGACACTCCAAAAGTTTCAAGGAACAACTTTGGATATTAGAACAATAGTTTCAATTACCAACTGAAGAACCATTGGTAGACTCATGTGCAGATGCTCCCAATTTGAAAGATTATCACCGGTCCACGTTGCAGCATAACGCTGGCTTCCTATAAAACCAGCTCGTGTAAGAACAAATGGCCGTTTAGCTGCATTGCCCATTTTCATTCCTTTATAAGTAGATCTTGCCATTAGCATTCCGTAGACCTGAAAATTATACACTAAAATATGCTGCATGCGAGAGAAAAAACTAGACACTAAAATATATGAAACTTTCATGGAACAAAAACATACATTGTGATAGTATGAATGATTTTGAACACCACCAATATCAGCATCTCCCCTATGGATATTGCTTTCAGGCATTGTCTTCGTGGTAGTCTACAAGTTGAGACCAGCACATTCAGTTACATAGGAAAAATTGAACAATGCAATATTAATTATGTGTCAGGATAGATCGCGTACTTTGAAAACAGCAGGTTCATTCATATCATTCCATATGCCATCAACACCATTAGAGATGAAGTCCTTTACCAAACTAGCCCACCAAGCTCGTGTTTTTCCAGATGTATAATCAGGGAAAACACAATCACCAGGCCACACCTCCCCTGAATGTAGACTATATGAGGCATATCCTCCTAACGTTTAAGAAAATGACGATGAATCTTATTCAAGTCAGTGATACATACCAACGAACGGGCTGCCATCTGCCCTTTGAATCCAAACATCGCTTTTTGAACCACTATCATAGGCAAAGTAGCCCTCCTCCTTCTTGATCCCTGGGTCAAGCATCCAGATTGCTTTGCAACCAATGGAATGGAGATCGTCCACCATTGATTTTGGATCAGGGAATCGGTTCTGTAGCACATCAATAGCAAAGTGCTCAGACAGGATTCAATAAAATCAATTATCATAGTAAATTGTTTGCATTCAAAAGAACACCATGATAGGAAAAAATTACTGGAGGCTCTAGTAAACATTCCGAAGCAATATAAATATAAAGTTCTAAACATGAGAAGAGAAACACAAATCATAGGTTAAAGTGCTCCTATGTAGCAAACACAACAGATCCAGTACTTACACTATCAAACGTGAAGCACCTAAAACCATTCATATAGTCAATATCCATCCAGACAACATCGCAAGGAATGCCTTTCTCCCTAAATGTTCTGACAACCTGTGGAAGTAAATAATAACCAAACAACACTAGTTCAGTATAAAATATTGTCAAAGTGTTCTTATGTCTCAAAATGATCCATGTGACAAATATGTAAAGCACATGACAAAAGGTTTGATTAACTTCAGATGGTCCATGAAAAGGAACATAGTTCTTTCCAAGTTACATAAGGAAAAAAAAAAGCACATGACAAAAGGTTTGATTAACTTCAGATGGTCCATGAAAAGGAACATAGTTCTTTCCAAGTTACATAAGGAAAAAAAAAATCCATCTCTAGTAATAAATGTTTTCCACTTCAACATATGAAGATTATTACTGTGTTTGAAAAGGACACCATGCTTTCATGCATTTCCTTTATCACTACATGTATGTTCAAACCTTTTTACTTTTCCAAGCCCTGAATGCAAAACTTTGACCATAGTTTATATATTACTTCTAAAAATAATAAGTATATATACCATGAAAATATATTACATTATGTTAGAATGTCTGATTTCATTGATTGGGCTAACCCTAACCAGGGTGGCCATATAATTAGGGATACATGGGCCTAGCCTCATGGGCCTAATACTCATATACTCTAACATCCCCCCGCATCTGAACTACCGTCGCAGCGGAGTTTACAAACTGGACACGAAAGAAAAGAGGTACAACGCACGAGCCCCCCCCCCCACCCGCAGACACAACTAGCCACTGGTGATGTTGAGGCTGGTGCGGAACTCGGTGAAGGTCGAGGACGGGAGACCCTTGGTGAAGATGTCGGCGAACTAGGAGGTGGCCGGGACGTGGAGGACCCGAACATCGCCGACAACGGCCCGGTCCCGGACGAAGTGTAGATCGATCTCCACATGCTTGGTCCTCTGGTGCTGGACCGGGTTGGTGGAGAGGTACACCGCACTGACATTGGCGCAGTAGACCAGTGCGCTCCGTGAGAGAGGGCTGTGGAGCTCGGCGAGGAGCTGCCGGAGCCAGGAAGCCTCAGCCACGCCGTTGGCGACAGCGCGGTACTCCGCCTCGGCACTGGAGCGGGAGACGACCGGCTGGCGCTTGGACGACCAAGACACCAGGTTGCCGCCTAAGAAGACGGCGTAGCCGGAGGTGGAGCGGCGGGTGTCCGGACACCCGGCCCAGTCGGCGTCAGTGTAGACGACGAGCTCGGTGGAGGACGACCGTCGGTGAAGGAGGAGACCGAAGTCGACTGCGCCGCAGAGGTAGCGTAGGATCCGCTTGAGAGCGGTGAGGTGTGGCCGGGTGAAGGTGAGGTACTGAAGTGCCCCGGCAAGACTCCGATATGCAGTGGGATCTGTCACTGGTATACCCTAGAGTGGAGCAGGGCTTGCAGTCAGTCATCCCAGCTCTCTCCAGGATATCAAGAGTGTACTGCCGCTGGTGAAGGAGTAATCCAGCAGGGTGGGGCTGAACAGTGACCCCGAGGAAGTGATGTAGTGCACCCAGATCCTTCATGGCAAACTCCTGCTGAAGAGAGGCGATGATCCGCCGAAGGAGTGACTCAGTGGAGGCTGTGAGGACAATGTCATCAACATAGAGCAGCAGATATGCAGTCTCAGCCCCATGGTGAAAGATGAACAGAGAGATATCTGACTTGGCCTCCACAAACCCCAGAGTTAGTAGAAAAGCAGCAAACCGATGGTTCCACGTCCGGGGGCCTGCTTGAGGCCGTAGAGAGACTTGTTGAGCCGAGACACCATGTCGGGACGAGAAAAGTCAACAAACCCCGCCGGCTGACTACAGTAGACTGTCTCAGTAAGAACACCGTGTAGAAAGGCATTCTTGACGTCCAGCTAATGCACGGGCCACCCGCGCGTGAGAGCTAGCGAGAGCACCGTGCGGACAGTGGCCGGCTTCACCACCGGGCTGAAGGTCTCGTCGTAGTCGACACCGGGCCGCTGAGTAAAGCCCCGGAGAACCCAGCGAGCCTTGTACCGCTCAAGGGTGCCGTCAGCCCGACGCTTGTGGGTCCAGATCCACTTGCCGGTGACGATGTTGGAGCCCGAGGGACGAGGGACCAGATCCCACGTCTGGTTGGCGAGGAGGGCCACGTACTCCTCTTCCATCGCTCCGCGCCAGTGAGGGTCCAGCAAGGCCTCGCGGACGGAAGAGGGTACCGATGAGACCTGCGAGTCCCCGGGCATCGCCGCAAGAGCCTGGGGCTACAGGGTCCCAGCAGCGTGTCGCGTCACCATCGGGTGAACATGACGCGGGTGTCGGTGAAGGAGCGGAGGGTGGTACACCGGCGTCGCGACCCGGGAAGCTGGGTGCCTCGGCGGCGGGGTCGGTGTCGCCGGCGGGGAAGACGTCGCTGGTGGCGCAGGTGAATCCGGCGAAGAGGGGGCCACCGGCGCCGCCAGAGGCAGCGGCGCCAGCCGGGCACGTCGCTGGTAGACGCGCACCGGCTGGGCGAAACGTGCCGGTGGGGCCGGAGTCGGAGACGCCGATCCGAGACCCACACCGGGAGCACGTCGCTGGTAGACACGCACCGGCTGGGCGAAGCGTGCCGGTGAGGCCGGTGTCAGAGGTGCCGACCCGGGACCCGCATCAGGCGCAGGGGTCGGGCCGGAAGGTGACCCCTCGGGACCCGGGAAGGGTAGAGGCCCTGAGGAAACACCGGCAAAGGTGGCTCGACCACCGGGTCAGTAGGAAACACAGAGGAGAGGTCAAGCTCCGAGGTGGAAGAGGGAGTGGTAGTGGTGGAAAAGGGAAAGATCGACTCATCGAACACCACATGGCGAGATATGAGGACTCGACAAGAGGTAAGGTCGTAGCATCGGTACCCCTTGTGATTCGGGGAGTACCCAAAGAAGACACAGAGTCGAACGGGGAGCCAGCTTGTGAGGAGTGGTGGCGGTGGTGTTTGGGTAACACGCACACCCAAAGACTCGAAGGTGATCATAGCGAGGAGGGGTACCGAAGAGAGCGTGGTGTGGCGTGGGAGCTGGACAAGCAGCGGAAGGAAGGCGGTTAAGGAGGTAAGTGGAGGTGTGCAAGCTCTCGGCCCAGAAGCGAGCAGGAAGCGAGGCCTGAAGCAGGAGAGTGCGCACGGTGTCGTTGGTGGTGCGAATCATGCGCTCAGCCTTGCCGTTTTGAGAGGAGGTATACGGGCAAGACATGCGCAAATGAACTCCCGACCATTGTCACACTAGACAGCCTTGACAGTGAGGCTGAACTGTGTGGACACCCAAGCGAAAAAGCGAAAAAGTGGACAAGCGCGGGAAAAGCATCAGACTTTGCACGTAAAGGAAAAGTCCAGGAATAATGTGAATAATCATCCACCACCACAAGATAGTACTTGTATCCAGAAATACTGATGACGGGTCCATAAGTCACAATGTACAAGGTCAAAAATGCGGGCCGCATGAGAAGATGAACTATGAAAAGGAAGACGAACATGACGGCGCACTTGGCACGCATGACACAAATGCTCATCGTGAGCCCAAGTACATCGAATATCGGAACTATGACTAAGCTGCATCAGGGCATCACGTCCAGGATGGCCGAGACGCCGGTGCCAAGTAGTGGAGGTAGTGGTGGCGAAGGCAGCTACAAAACTAGCGAAGGAGGCGAGGCAGATGCTGGAAAGCGAAGAGTGTAAAGGGGCCCCGTGCTGTCACATCAGAGCAGAGAGCAGAGGACGCCGGGAAGCCAAATCCTTCACACTAAGACCAGAAGAGTCAAACTCCACAGAACAAGAATTGTCAGCTGTAAAACGACGAATAGAAAGAAGATTGTGAACCATAGAAGGAGCAACAAGAACATCATGAAGATAAAAGGAACCATGGGGGCCGGGGGCACCCATAGAGGTGACATGAAGACAAGACCCATTTGCGACCATAATGGACGAAGGGAGAGAAAAAGATGGAGGGTGAACAGAAGAAAGTATACCGGGGTTAGGAGTGGTGTGGTAAGTAGCCCCAGAGTCGGCAACCCACTCCGGCCCAACTGGAGGTGTCAGAGCCACGGTGCTGAAGGAGTGCGCCAAGGCCGCCCTGGTCCCGGCAGACCCGGACAAGGCCGCAGGTGGAGTAGCCCACGAGGACGCGGGGAACGAGGCCGCCCACGGGGTCACTGAGGGGAACCCCGGGGGAGCACCCGCGAGCATGGCCGCCGGCGGGCGAGGCTCGCCACCGGAAGCCTGGAACGGCCACATGGAGATGCGCAATGACCATGGGTTGTTGTAGGATGGCTAGGGTGCACCCCATGGAGGTGGCGGCGTCGTGGTGCCCCCACGACCTGCTCCACGTCCCCCACCACGGCGACGGCGGTCGCCACGCCCCCCCCCCCAACCCTAACTCGGCCCGGGGGGGAAGAGGACCAAGAAGTGACGACTGTGGTGTGGCGGGACGGGGCGGAGGAGTGGCAGCAAGAGCAGTCGAAGAGGACGAGGACCCCGGAGCGGAGGTGGACCCAGGCTGTAGGCCCTGAGTAAGCTCCTCCATGACAAGGTCGTCACAGACCTGCAGGAAGGTGGGGAAGGGCCGCTGCCGTGTGATCCACGTCTGGAGGTAGGAGTAGCGGTCACTGAGCCCGCGGAGAACAATGAGGACCAAGATGCGGTCCTCCACGGGCCAGCCGAGGTCGCCGAGAGAGTCCGCCATGCCCTTCATCTGGCGGCAGAACTAGCTGACGGAGAGGTCGCCCTGGACGAAGGTGCGGAAGCTCGCGTCGAGCCGCAGAGCCCGGGCTTCGGCGTTGCCCAGGAACTGTCCCTCGAGCGCCAACCAGGCCCCGCAAGCGCTCGGGGTGTTGCGGACGAGGTCGTGGAGGTCCAGGGAGATCGTCCCCAGAATCCAGGAGAGGACGATGCTGTCAAGGCGTAGCCACGAGGGGGTCGGGACCGCCCCCGCGGTGTCGAGGAGGACGTGGTCGTCGAGGGCATAGCGGCGGAGGGTGAGGAGGACCAAGTCCCTCCAGCGAGCGTAGGAGGGCGACTCGGGCTCGAGGACGACCGGAACGAGGAGGCGGATGTTCTGGACGCCCCCGGCCTGGTAGTGGAGCTACACCACGTGGGGGTCGGCCGGATCGTGCCAGACGACCGGAGCCGATCCCGAGGACGTGGTCCCGACGTCAGGCGAAGCCTGAAGGCCGAGGAACTGCTCGGCTTCGGCGATCTGTCAGGCCAAGGAGTCGGCTGCGTCGCACTCGCGCTTCCAAGCAAAAGCGGCCTCACGCACGCGGGTCCGGCCCTCCGCGGCCGCAGCACGAGCAGTGATGAGAGCGACGATGAGGGTGGAGTCCGGACGATGCATCACGGGCAGCGAAGGCGGTGTAGGGAAGGGGGCCGCGGGCGGAGCTCCCACACGCGATCCTACGGCCAGACCAGGGGCCGGCCCCCTGGGCAGAGTCCCCAAGGCCGTGAGCAGAGCCCCAGGCAGAGAGGCGACATCTAGAGGCATGCCCAGGCCAGCTGCGACGGCAGCAGCGGCACCCCGGGCGTCATCCAGAGGCATGCCCAGGCCAGCTGCGATGGCAGCGGCGGCACCCCGGGCGTAGGCGGCCGCGGTGGCCGCGTCGGTCGCGCCCTGGTCGCCCGCCAAACCAGCATGAAGGCCAGCCCCGGGCGCCGACGCGACGTGGAGGTCGGAAGCCGTTCCGTCCGCATCCGCTCGTGCGTCGCCTGGGTCTGTGCGCGCCGCATCCTGGGCAACGTCCGCGGGACCCCCCGCGCGCGGCCAGAGCCGCAGCCGCGCCGGCGGCCTGGGCGGCAGCGGCGCCAGAAGAGGTGGAGGCAGGGGCGGCGGGTCTGGGCTGCATTTGCTGCGCGATTTGCGCCGAGGAAAAGGTTGGGAGAGGAGGGAAGTGGTTGAAGTAGAAAGGAGGGGGAGCAGGCCAACCGGGCATGGCCACCGGCGGCGCGCCGGCCAGAGGTGGCGGCGGCTGGGGTGGGCAGGGGAGCAGGGGAGGAAGAAACCCTAAGCTGATACCATGTTAGAATGTCTGATTTCATTGATTGGGCTAACCCTAACCAGGTGGCCATATAATTAGGGATACATGGGCCCATGGGCCTAGCCTCATGGGCTTAATACTCATATACTCTAACACATTAAAAATAATAAGTACATATACCATGGAAATATATTCCGTTAAAAATTTACTTGTGTAATTTGTATGTAGTCACATATATAGTTTTACACTTGTAGCCTTGTAGGAGAATATAGGTATAAGTGGTACAAAGTTTTAAAACTTTGAAACAAGGATTCCAGGTGATACATATTTAGCAACAGTGGGGCTTACAAATGAGTAAGGAAAACAAAAACATGAAGCCTTGAACATTTGATGTTGAAGTACAGAAAATTTATTGAAATCATTAAAGCTGTAGTATATAGGCAGGCAATTATTTTTTGGATCCCACAAATTCTCTTGCAGTGTGCACTGCTCATCAATTCTTACTTCATATAGGCACAGGACTTGATGTTTGCATTTGGAACTAGAGTAAGTGAAGATACTAAAATGAACACTGCATCAACACTAACAGGACTACCCACACACTTTATCCATCATAGTTGAAGACTAGGAGTAGCTGACACTAAAACATTACATTAAATTTCCTTCAGAAAAGGAAATTCACATAGATAAAGATAATGCACACTGCCAAGAAAATACCTTGAGTACTTTCTCAGAAGAATCATAGCTCCAACGGCATTGATGATAGCCAAGTGACCATTTTGGAGGCATGGACACAGTACCTATAATGGAGAAAAATTCTCACCTTATTCAACAAGGCAGCATAGTTCGGCAAAAGATAAACTGGAGAGGGGAATGACAATGGAAGCGGCAAGATAGAAGTCCCACATTCTACTGTGACAGGTATGTCTAAATGGATAAACCAGTGCCAGTAATGTTAGATCAGTCAACCAAACAACATTCTACTAATCAACACCTTGATTTTATCAAGATTTACAAAATGTATCAAATTGAATAAAATATTTCCTATTATTCCTTGCATTCATATTAGATCAGAGATATACAGCTTCATTGTTTATGAAAGAAATTAAACTTTGACTCAATAAAGCATTAGCATGTAGGGTATATCTGTCCATAGAAATATAGTTTATAAGTGCCAGAAGATATATTTAACATGGTAGAAATACCGATTGCATGCGACAAAGATGTCATAACATCAGCTGGAGTATTAAATGGCCCAAAGGTGATGACAGGGTAGGCAGATGAGGCAAAGAACTTTATAGTTGATTCTTGTCTTAAATCAATCTGTCATAGTAAAAAAACACTCCGTTCAATATACATATTAGTTAAAATATCAATGTCAACAAATAAAAAAACTTTAGAATGATTTACTCCTGCATACCTCACAACGCCGAGTGGTATCAGCAAGGACACCCAATGCTTTTCCATCAGGGAGGACAGCCAAAACCCAAGGGTGTGACTGGTACAATGAAGTGGTTCCTGGCCCAAAACCCCATGCGTCTGTGTTCCATGTGAAAACCTGATGAAAAATATATCTTTAAATCATGACAACCTTTAAAGTCTGTTACATAAGCAGGATGTGGAGAATTAATTTAGCATAACTACAGCTACTTTTTTTTTTGAAAACAACTACAGCTACTTGTAACAAGGGTAGAGACAGGGCCAGTGCTCAGGGTGCTGCACCAGTCCTAGCCCGTTTTTCTTAGGTGAATCATATAATAGCTGGTCTAAAACCCTAGTATGTTTACTCATTTCAATTTAGTTTAGCACCTGCCCACTAGATAGCACAACCTTGAAGGGTTTTCTTGTTTTGCCCCGGATTTGTAAAGTTGTAACAAGGAACTACGACCTCTGGTGATTATTTCACAAAACCAAAGTTGTTGCATTTTTGTGAAATGGTCAAGAATTGGACCTTTGTTATAATGTTAATGGTTGCAGTTTTGAGAAATCAACTCAAATATATAATATATAGTTTCTTAAAGCAGATGTCATACTCGTTTCCCAGTCCGTTCAAGTGGGCCACTTGCTTCTCCAGTACCATAGAAAGATGTCCCAGGAGGAAGCTGCTTGATTAAAAGAAAACAAGTGAGCCTCCACACATGTGTGATTTGTGACGTGTTATAATTCCAGGTAGATAATATTACAGGAATGTACACATCAAGAATAAAACAATACACAATTCATAGTTCAGCATTATCAGGGAATAGGGATAATAAAAACATGTTGAAGGCAAAAACTGGAACAAAAATCCATGGTGTCCTGGGGTTCAGGCATCCCCTTTAGCAAAAAAAAAACTGTTACTAACATATTGCAATGTTTCAAAAAGTCACAGAAATCATGTTTGTAGAATGGCGAAGTTAAATAAACCAGCAAAGAGGTCCAGATTCAGTATGTGAATTATTAAACTGGAAATGGTAGCAATTCCAGTCTAGAAAATGGGGAAAAAAAAGGATAAAAAATGGGCTGAGTGGAGTTGAATGCTTCAAATTGAGATGGCTGCATCACTGTGGTGAGCATGACAAGACCACGGTCTACTTTTTATACGATCAATTGTCCAAGGGACCAAACATGCAAATAGTTCGAGTTAACTTAGCAATTTTGACTTGCATCAAAACTCAAAAGGTGGTCATATGCTTTCAAGGATGGTGGTAATAAAACGTTGACCCCTTCTGTGAACAATCTGAATATTTGTTGATCTGCAGAATGCACATTGTCATATCATGGATTCATGGTACCATGATACCCCAATGCGTGCAACCTCGCAAGGAAAAGGAGGAGAAAGTCCTGCGTCAGATATACCCATCAACAGTGCTACGTCATCAAGGCCAAAACCAAACAGATATTGGGATCAATGGATCAACATTTCACGCACTCTCCCGATCAGCCAACAGGGAACCATCCAAACGACCAACACCAAGCAGCACAACGATACGGCAGACGAAGCGAGAGATCTGATAATGATAATCTAATCTATCTAAGGGGGAAAAAAGGACGAGACGAGACGAGCGCCAAACACGCGTCACCCCCACCAGGCCACCACCCAGACTCCCAAATCAACCGCCAGTACACGCGTGCGTCACCGTGGCGTACCTTTATCACGACCTTCTGGGCTCCCTCCGCCGCGACCTCGAACGCTGGGACCACGGCGGGCGTGTCCGCCCCGTCCCGCGGCACCTCCCGCCGCCTCGGGTCCGCGAACGAGAGGCTGGGCCCCGCCGCGGCGCGCGCCGCCTCCGACGCGTCGAACCGGAACACACCATCCTCAAGCACCCGCGCCCACACCATGTCCCCCGCCGTCGCCGCGGCCATCCTCCCCTCCGCCGCCCCCGCAGCAGCAGCAGCAGGCGCGGTCCCGCTCCTCCCCCCGCCGCAGCACCTGCAGTGGGAGGCATCAAGCAAGCAATGAGTGAGGCAGTGAGCCCGTCGTTCGTTCGGCCCGTCGTCCAATGGATCGGAGGCGGAGGGAACACCTGAGAGAGGGTCGCCGTGGCCCGCCGCCGCCTCGTGACTCGTGCGCGCGGTGGAAGCGGAAGCGCGAGCAGTGGGGGACGAGGCCAAGTGATGCGGTGTTGCGGGTGGTGGACGTGGCGAGCATCTCCTCTTGTACAAGGGCCGCGCGGCCGGCCGTGCTTGCGTGGATTCGGGTTTGTTTAATGCGAGGGGCCGGTGGTTGGTGGACTCTACTAGACAGGATCACAGGAGCACACACAGGGCACAGGGGCAGGGCGGAGTGGGAGAGGGGGTTTTTTTTTACAAGGGGAGTAGGAGAGGTTTGGGTGGATGCGATTGGGCCAGGTGTATGACTCTACCGGGCTTGTAGCAATGGAGTAGCTGCTGGTGGGTTCTGCGGGGCCACACATCATACGGGAACAGGAGTGACGTTCCACTCGAAAAAAATGTGGAAAAGTGACGTCAGCTCAGGGCTAACCAAAAACTTTTTAAGATTTCGTCTCACATCAAATCTTGCGGCATATGCATTAAGTATTAAATATAGATGAAAATAAAAAGTAATTATACAGTTTGTCTGTAAATTACGAGATAAATCTTTTGAGTCTAATTAGTCTATGATTAGATAATATTTGTCAAATAAAAATGAAAATGCTACAGTATCGAAATCTAAAAAAATTCGGAACTAAACAAGGCTCGCGACAATGTAGCACTTTGGTTTGTTTGTAATAATTATTGTCCAACCATGGACTAACTAGGCTCAAAAGATTCGTCTTGTAAATTCCAATAAAACTGTGTAATTAGTTTTTGTTTTCGTTTATATTTAATACTTCATACATGCGTCTAAAGATTTGATATGACGAGAAATCTTAAAAAAATTTGGGTTTTGGTGTGGAAGTAAACAAGGCGTAAAAGAGACGTCAGCTCAGGCCTTGTTTAGTTCAAAAAATTTTGCCAAAAAATTTAGATTCTTCATCACATCAAATCTTACGACGCATGCATGAAGTATTAAATATAGACGAAAATAAAAATTAATTGCACAGTTTGATCAAAATTTACGAGACAGATCTTTTAAGTCTAATTAATCTATAATTAAATAATATTTACTCCCTCCATATAAAAAAGAAGGTCGTTTAGGATATGATTTAGCATACCAAAAAGTGATTAATTAGAGTGAAGTTTTCCCTATTTGCTCCTAATAAATAAAGCTTCACGTGCATTCTTTTCAAAAAAGTTTCACAGACCAATTGGCTCCCACCTCGGCTGGCGAGCACCGTTCGACTCCCTTGGACCCCAAATTTTTTTGGTTGAATATTGCATGGTGAGTTTTTGCAAGGCACTATTTCGTTGTGGAGCTTGAGCGCGTATACTTCGCGCATATATTTACGTCGCTAGTGTCTTTTTTCGGCTGTAGGAGGTTCTCGCGCTTTTTTTTCTTTTTTTTGGCTGGCGGTGTAGACGTTTGGGCTACCAAAGGAGTATTTATGCGCTTGCATACTGCTCCCGTCCGTGGAGCGGCGTGGAGCGCAGCTTTAAGACGCGGAGGACCGACACACGCGCTGGCGAGAATCGAGTTATCCGTCTATACGCGCCGCTCTGAGTCGTAAATGCACACGGAGATTAAAGCGACAGGGGCAAACGAGTCCAAGGAACGGCCTCCGGTGATAGAACGACATCTTTTACGCAAACCACCTATTGAGCCAGAACGACGTTTTTTAAGATAGGAAGGAAGTATTAAATACAAACGAAAGTACCACCGTTCCCAAAATACTAAAATTTTGTGCTGAACAAGCCTCACGTGACCTTTCACATCCGTAGTGAAGTGCACTTAGGCCAGTCTCAGTGGAGGTTTCACCACGATGTCATGCACATTTATTAGAGCGTCATGTCAGCAAAACTGTACTTTTTGCATGAAACGAAGATGAGAGAGAAGGAAGTAGTTTCACCATAGTGAAACTCCACGGGCGTTGTTTCACACGCGGTGAAACGGGATGAAATCCCCACTGAGGGCCAAATCGTTTCACCATCTTGCATGTGATCCAATCATTTTGCAGCAATTAAATGTTTTGCTTAGCCTTGGAAACAACAAAGTGAAATGTTCCATTGATGGCGTTATTTCATTGATGGTTTCATTTCAATTTCGATGACGTGTTGGTATATGAAACCGTGCAACGACACTGTCCATTGAGACTGATCTTAGTGCATGGTTTTTTTCCCGAACGCCTGCACACCTTTTTATCGACGTTTGATGTTTGTGTTGCTGGATTGAAGGACTGGGCCATTGTTTAGTTCTCAAAAATTTTCAAGATTCCCCATTACATCAAATCTTTGTACGTATGCATGGAATATTAAATATAGATGAAAATAAAAACTAATTACACAGTTTGACTGTAATTTGCGAGACGAATCTTTTGAATCTAATTACTCCATAATTGGATAATAATTACCACATACAAACGAAAAGTGCTACAGTACCCAAAGCCAAAATTTTTCGCGAACTGAACAAGGTAGACGTGCTCTGAATTTGGCCTCATTCTTTTTTCGAGAAGCCGCCATTTTAATTAAGCAAAATGCATCATTTTTGAACTGTTTTAAGCAATGTATTTATATGACAAGGAGCCAACAAATACCCCTTTACAAAAAGTGGATTATCATTTTACTCCCTCTGTCCCTTTTTAATTGTCGCAGTTGGTGTGCGTGCTACAAGTTTGACTCGATTTGTAGAAAATACATGCAACTTTTATATCTTCAAATAAATTTGTTAAAAAACTAGATTCAAAGATCTTTCTAATGATACTAATTATGTATTATAAATATTAATATTTTTAATATATAATTGCCGGTAGTTGTTTTTCGGAAAGCGCAAGCGACAATTAAAAAGGGATGGAGGGAGTATCTGTGAACGAGTGCTTTGGAGCTGCTGGATATTTGATTGGGTCCTTAGGGGGGGCTCTGATAACAAATGTGACTTGGCCATTCAGGCCTTATTTAGTTTTCCAAAAATTTTGCAAAATTTTTCAGATTCTCCGTCACATCGAATCTTTGGACGTATGCATGGAGTATTAAATATAGATGAAAATAAAAACTAATTGCACAGTTTGGTCGGAATTGACGAGACGAATTTTTTGAGTCTAGTTAGTCCTAATTGGATAATATTTGTCAAATACAAACGAAAGTGCTACTATTCCTATTTTGCAAAAAAATTTGGAAGTAAACAAGGCCTCAATCTAGAGAAGCAGGTGGGTTGCACTCGGTCAATCTAATCCACTCATGGTACTCGTCTATGCGTATATTTGGTTCTGAGACGACCTCAGATTGGTTAAACACTAGTGGAAGTGCGCGCCCCTACGCGCGCCTGGTATTGGTGGTTTGCTGAATATTGATTCTAAATATTGCAGTTGAACTGTGTTTGCATATGAAGTTATGTTATGATGTATACAATATATATAGAATGGTAGCCTGCACAATGTATTGCAGATAGGGAAATCATTTAATCATGCGTAGGGTTCAGTAGATGTGATATTAAAAGCTAACAGGTTTAATACATACTATGCTTATGCTTGGTAGATGTAGTGTACAAGGATTTGGCAGTGCATGCCTCAAATATTATACAGAGTAGGGATATATGGACTAAAGAGTCTGCTACTTGTTGTGCTAATGGCACTACCAGCCATAGTGGATGCCTTAGGCCTCGTTCCTTTGGTCTGGATTGGAGCCAGGAACTATTCCAGCTAATCAATCTTCATACAGATAAGTCTATCATTTCAACTGGAATAAAATCCAGGACAGCTGTTCCGGAGTAACCGAACGAGCTCTTAGTTGGAATTCTATGCTTGGTCCTCATAGTTTGTGATGCCGATGGATGAGTTCGTGTCAGGATAGTGCTGGTGTCTATATGCAAATAATAATGAAGAATAATCTAGGTTGTTGTGAGTTACTCTGTTTTTTTGAAGATTAGAAGAGTATGATGAATGAGATATTCGTATGGCTACCTTGTGTCCGGGATGTTGCTTCCATTTCATCACCTGTTAAATCAAAGGATTTTTTTTTGAGTTTGTGTAATGGTGTTGTTTGTGGATGTGGTGTTCTGAGAATGTGTTTTTGTACCTGAGTAGGTAAATGCTTCATGTCAGTGGTCTGGGTCTAGATCAGTATCTCCCGTTAATGGTAAGGTAAAAGATCAGATATAGGACAGTTTTGGTTATTTTGCCTTTATTTTTTCTGAGTGTGTTCTTTGGAAGCACAAGAATCCATGAGCAAAGACAAGAGGCACATCTCATGTAATTTACAAACAACACTCATACATAAACACTAACAACACAACAAAGAAACAGACATATCTTTTTTTCTAGCTATGAGCAAGCGGCAACAAAAGGCATAAACTAAAAAGAATTTGCCATCGAGTCGACCTCTTGTAGTAAACTCTCTGCGATAGAGAACAGATAAAGAATAAGCCGCTGCAATTTCTGAGTGAGATAGAACCAGCCGCGCTAATTGAGCACCAGCATTCGCAACTGAAAACATATGTTGTGCTAACCGGACATAGAGGTTCAACTGCTCTAAGCTGTAATCTCCTATAGCAAAACGATAAATACCTTACAAGAAATGTAGAGCCTGCAAGGCAGCAGCTTCAAAAGCTTCTGACGCTATAGCATCGATGGGTGGCCAAAAAAACATATACTGCGGTAAATATCCCTTAAATTAGACAATTCTAACGCAATGCCACACAAATGCACACCATCCGGTTCATCAAAAAAATGCACACCATCCCCTGAAATCTCATGGATGGTTGACACATATGGAAGACGACAATGAGACACAACCTGCTGGAGGATAGGAATATAAGGAATACGAATTACAAACATAATGCGAGAGTTCGGAGAAAAAGAACTCCTGCAACACAAAAAACAGTGCAGTACACACGAATAGTAATTATGAGAACCCAAAGGCTGAATTACACAAAGCAATGATTGAAATAGAAACCGAGTGACTTGAAAGGCTAGGTAATGAGCTGGATCTCCTTTTTGTTTTACAGCCTTTTTTTAAGAGTAAGGCCTTGTTTAGTTCCCAAAATTTTTCAAGATTCCCTGTCACATCAAATCTTATGGCTCATGCATGGAGCATTAAATATAGATAAAAAAGATAACTAATTGCACAGTTTACCTGTAATTTACGAGACGAATCTTTTGAGTCTGGTTAGTCCATAATTAGACAATATTTGTCAAATAAAAACGAAAGTGTAAAGCGTTGTCAGGCACCAACAACTGTAATAAGGTCTTATTTACGTCTTGTTTATTTCCGAAAAGTTTTTAGATTTTTAAAACGGTAGCACTTTCATTTGTGTTTGACAATTATTATCTAACTATAGACTAAGTAGGCTTAAAAGATTCGTCTCATAAATTACGGACAAACTGTGTAATTAATTTTTGTTTTCATCTATATTTAGTGTTCCATGCATGTGCCGCAAAATTCGATGTGACTGAGAATCTCGAAAAGTTTTTGGATTTTAGGGTGATCTAAACAAGGCCTATCCCAACCCAAAAAGTTTTCATCCATTACATCAAATGTTATGTAATGTTTAAACGTATGCATAAAGTATTAAATATATATAAATAAAATAAACTAATTATACAATTTAGTTAAAAATCATAGATCTACTCAGTGCAAGGAAACAACAGGAGATAACGGAAGGGGAGAAAGAGCAGCAAAGGGAAACGGGAAGATGAGAAAAGGATGGGAAGAAAGCCGGCGTGAAGGCACGATCCAGCCTGTTGCTGGTCTAAAAAGACATCACTGGAAATACTGTTTGCTTACTTATTATGAGAGAAAAATACGATTGGCTGGCAGAAAAAGTATGGTTGATAAGACAAACGAACGGGTCTAAATATAGATAAAACAAATAAATAATTGTACAGTTTACCTATAATGTGCAAAACGAAATTTTTAAACCTATTTAGTCCATAACTGAACAATAATTGTCAAATATAAAGAAAATAATACAGTAGCCAAACCCAAAATTTACCAACAAACAAGGCTAAGAAATGGGCTAAAAAACAAAGGGCTGATTGCAGACGGCAATTCTCAGCAACCGACTTATTAAATGTACCGGCCTGCTATTGGGATAGGAGCACACGAGGAGCCGCTTTCAATAGGATTTGCGTATAAATCTAACCGTTGAAGCAAGGATCAAACGATCTGAAAAAATTCAGCTAACGTAGCTAGCGTGGCCGCTCGGGACCTGTTCCCAATTGAAGAAGTGAATATCCCAGTTCTGCGGGTTGGATAGGTACCTTGTTTGGTTAAGGATGAATCCATTCCAGATATACGTTTGGTTGGAAGAATATTTGCAAGCTAGGGGGTTAAGTCATTGACATATGGGACCCATTTTTCTCCCTCTAACCTCTTCTTCTTCCTTACGCATATGCCACTCGGCCTATGCAACCATGTCCTCCATGTGCCCCTTCTCTTGTTGAACGGAGCCCGCCACGTGCACACTCGCTGCTCTATCAGTCGTGGCGGTGCCACCTTCCGCTGCTTCGCTAGTCGCAGCCATCGCGCGCTCACTAGCCACATCCATCGCATGCTCACAAGACGCATCCACCACAGGCTTGCCAACTGCTCACGTCCAAAATAGCACTACTACACAAAAATTTTACCGTGATTTTTTGAAAACACCATCCGAGGCGGACACGAATTTCAACTGCCTCGATTAATGCCTCGCATTAACCAAGGCGGACATTTTTTATTAACCGAGGTGGTTACAGCAACCGCCTCGTAAATTTGACTTACGGAGGCGGTGAAAATATAATTGTCTCCTAAAATACCTTCATTTATAGAGACATGCTACTTATGAGGTCCGCCTCGGTTAATATGATCGAGGCCTAGCCAAAGCCCATAAGGACCCCTCCTCTTGGGCTCATATAAATTGCCAAGTTACGGTTTCCACTCTGCACCCTCACTCCTTTTTTACCCCAACCCGGCAGCCATAATGGCCCTCTCTCTAGCGTCTCTCCCTCCCAACTCACGCGCCCCTCTCTCTCCTTGCGGCGATCGATGCATCTCCTCTCCTCCCTCCCTCTCTCCCTCACTTCTTTGCTTTTAGAGAGAGCACTGGCGTGCGGGTGGGCTCTGGAGGAACGGCTCCGACACCTCTCCAATTCTAACGCCCCCTCCAAACTCTGACACCATGGCCCTCCACCTCTGACATTGTGGCGGTGCGAGGGGCTCGCCCTCTGACGTCTGTTGACGGTAGATAACTTCTAATTTTAAACCATCAACTTAACATAAAAAGCTCACCCTCTGACGTCTGTTGACGGTAGATAACTCCTAATTTTAAACCATCAATTTAACATAAAAAAGGACCTATTTGCAAGCACTCAGTAGATATAGGGTTATCACTAATAGAATTTCACGAGTTTTGGTGATTGTCTATTTCTGCAGGGGGTTACCGGAATAGTAACAAAAGAAGGTTCACATGTCAGATTTATATAGAGAGAAGACCGGAATGTCAACTCAGGAACAATCTAGAAGACCCACCTGCCATAGGGCAGGGGCGGGCACCCCACCCTGACAGGGGTGGCCGCCCGGGGCTCTCCACCAATCAGAGTGAACCTCGCGGATCCTGCCTGAAAGGATCAAGATGCCCAAGAGGGGGGTGAATTGGGCTTCTCTAAAAATTTAAGCAACCTATAAGCTCCAGTTCAACCCCTTGTGCCTAGTGTGAATAGAGAGTTACCGGATAAAAGTTTTGCAACCTAGTTCCAATCCTATTCTAGCATGGCAATTCTAAGAATGTAAAAACACAAAGTAAATGCTAGAATGTAATGGAGTAGTGGAAGAAAGTGCTCGGCGATGTTTTGCCGAGGTATCGGAGAGTCGCCACTCTCCACTAGTCCTCGTTGGAGCACCCGCACAAGGGTCTTGCTCCCCCTTGGTCCATGCAAGGACCAAGTGCTCTCTACGGGCTGATTCTTCGACACTCCGTCGCGGTGAATCGCCCAAAACCGCTCACAAGCTTGACACGAGCCACCCACAAGAACTTCGGGCGGTCTTCGTGCCTCTAATCACCACCAAACCGTCTAGGTGATGACGATCACCAAGAGTAACAAGCAATGAACTCTCACTTGACCCAAAACAAGGCTCTAGAGAGTGGTGGATGCACACTTGACTCCTGGAATTCACTAGAGAAGGATTCTCTCAAGAAATCACTCAAAACTCAATCTTCTCTAGGCTCTTGCTGCTCTCTTGCTCCACAACAAGTTTCTTAGATGTTCAAATGGGCAAGGGACCTCTCATGGACGAGGTGGAGAAGTATAAATACTCCCCACGAAGTCCAAAGCTCAGCCAACCGTTTTCCACTGAAAACGGGGTCACCGGACGCTCTTTATGTTGCACCAGACGCTCTGCACCGAGCGACTGGTGCTCCATAACGGCTAATTGTACCTGCGTCTGACAGGTCACCGGACGCTAACTTTCAGCGTGTGGTGGCACCGTCCGGTGCTCCGGGGAGTTTTACATACTCCCTGAGTAAGGGACCGGACGCTACCCGGTGCGTCCGGTGCTCAGGGGAAGTTTACATCCTCCCTGGGTGTGGGACCGGACGCTGCCCGGTGCGACCGGTGCCAGCGTCCGGTGCCTAACCCTAGGCACCGAAAACTCTCAACGGCTAAGGACCTCACCGGACGCACTCAAGAGCGTCCAGTGCAGCGTCTAGTGCCCCCTTAGGCACCCTAACTTCGTCAAAATGTGATCGCTCCAAAACGAAGTTGGTTCCACTCGATCTAAGGACTATCTCTGAGCTGCCTAGTGCTAGGTTTACCAAGTGTGCACCACACCTAAACCTAAAGCCTTGCCTAAGTCAAGCTACTAGATCAAAGCCCCTCTTAATAGTACGGTCAAAGGAAAACAAAGTCCTAAACTACTCTAAGTGCCCTTCTTCACCATATGGCACTTAGACCTAGTCTAGTCTTGACGATGTCCATCCATCCTTTGAAAACCGAAACGATTTCCACTATTAAGTGGTCATGTACGTCCCTGTCCATCGAGTACCTATTACCATGACCTTACCTATGACTTTGCCTCTGCAAAACACACGTTAGTCATAGTAATCAACATTGTCATTAATCACCGAAATCACTAGGGGCCTAGATGCTCTTTCAATCTCCCCCTTTTTGGTGATTGATGACAATAACCTCGAGTATGAAAGAGTTGAGGTTTTCAAATGACTTGGTTTCAATAAGCATGATACAATAAGAACAACGGGATTAGGCATGCTTATATCAACCAAGTCTAACATCCTGCATCCAAATATGTGAGTGAAGTACAACAGGATATAAACACAAGGCTCATAAGTATATCGGAGTAAAACGCGGAAGCAAAGGTAATATGAGCCAAAACACGTGACATAAAGATATCACAATTAAGCATAAGTCATGTCTCACAAGTAAACGTGATGCATGATGGAGTAGCACACAAAAGAACCAAGCTAAAAACTCTCTCTAGCCTCTAGCTCCCCCTAACTCTCATACTCACAACCCTCTGTCCCCCTTTGGCATCAAGCGCCAAAAACCTAAGAAGACGGAGGTGGAGGTGGAGCAGTGGAGTCCCTCGGCACGGCCTCAAAGCGAGCTGCATCATCTAAACCATCGGCCGTCGAGGCGGAGGAGGTGGAGTGACCCTCTGAAGCTGCACGTGCTGGCGAAGCGGTCTGGGTTTGCTCTGAAGGCGCTGAAGCTGTCACTAGCTGTGCGGGCTGCTCGAGTCCTGCGGACGAAGCTGGCACTGACTCGGTCGTTGTAGCTGAAGTCTCTAGCACGGTAGAAGAAGGTGCTAACTGCTCAGACGACGCTACTGACGACGACAGACGCTCTGTAGTGGTGACTGGAGCCGTAAAGGCTGCAGGAGCCTGTAGGGGTGGAGGCGTAGGGTCACCAGTCAGAGCACTGTAAGAGAAGCTGAGGTGCGGGTCTGTCGATGAGTCCAACACAAGCTGTGACGCTGTCGCTGACTGAGGCGTGAATCCAGAGCGGAGAGGTGTGAACTGAGGTACCTGCTCAAAGCCACAGGAGATAGCACCCTGGGAGACCTGGTGTGCTGAGGCATCGAAAACAGCTAACTCTGAGCGGGGAGCTATAGAGGCTGCTGAGACTGACTCTGGGGAGCTGGAGTAGACGACCTGACAGACGATGTGCCTGGAAGCTGAATCTGTGGAAGCTGAATCCCTGAGGCGGCCATAGGAGCGGCCATCATCGCTGTCTGCTGAGCCTGAAAAGCTAAGAACTGCCGCTGAAGCTCATCCTGACGAGCCTGAATTGCTGCATTGATCGCAGCCTGATCCCTGTCCCTCCTGGCCTGCTCCTCAGCTGCTCTGCGCTGGTCAGCTCTCATCCCCTCTAGTATAGCTAGCAGTGCAGGGTCCGTAGCACTCGAGGAACCTCCTGCCTCGTGGTCGTGCGCCCTAGGGGGGAGGTCTGTCACTGGAGGACGATAATCATCGTCCGAGCTGTCTGAAGCAAAGTCAAACTCCCCCTCAGCCTCTGCATCTGCAACAGCCCCAATGGCTATGTCCCGCTGCTCCTCGGTCTCTGGTACCGCTCTTGTACTACGAGTACCCCTAGGAGAAGGTGGGGGCACCGGGCCACGTGGTGCACGAGGAGGTGGTGTAGCTCTGAGGTCGTGGTGTGCTCTCAACATCTGCCTAGGGTTGTAGTGAGGGAAGACCGTGTCGGAGTCAGTCAGCTCTCTCTGCAGGTGAGCTAAAAGGGGTACTGGCCTAGCACGAAGAATAAGCAGGGTGATCCAATGTGCATATGGCAACTGACGCCGTCCCCTGAAGCTCTCTGAGATAGTGTCCTCGCTCTCTGAGACTATCAGATCCCACAAGTCAAACGGAGTCTGAGAGATGAGGTGAGCTACAAGCCACTGCTGAATCCGAGTGAAGCCATCTCTGTAGCCTGTCCTGGGGAGGAGTGTCTTCCTCAACACAAAGTCGAGGATCCTGGTCGTGCGAGTCAAGTCTCCCACTGTCCGGCTAGAGCCCTCTCCAAAAGGCGGACGAAAACAAGGAGCCACAAAGTCAACCGGTGGTATCTCACCACCATGAGGACGTCGAGGGGGCTCGAAGTTCCCGTAGCACAGCTGGTGAATCCTAGTGGAGTAAGCTCTCAAGCCAAGTACCTCTTTGGCCCTCTGTGCTGTGACCCTGTAGTCTGAGCCTGCCAGTGTGTAGTGGTGTTGATGCAAAACTGATCTGCAAACACAAAGGGCTAATACCCGATTCAAATGTTAAGGCGTGCCAGCCGATTTGACCTTGCTATCGGCAAAGGTGATAACTCGAATACTTTAGTCCTGACAACAGCGATGCGCCCGGATGTCACGGCTAAGAGGTACTCACGCGGAACTTGAGAACACGCCGAGCTTAAGTCGACGAATTCCTAAGAACTCGTAACAAAAGGAAAAAGTATGACGAAGTCGTCAAAAAGTAAATGCTGGAATATGAGTAAAAACGTGTGTTTGATTCATTGATTTATTTTTACAAGGCCCTAGGGTCTATATTTATACCCTGCTCAAAGAGCTACAACCAGACACGATTAGAATTTGAATTCCAAATTACACGGAATCCGTATACAAAACGATGCAAATAATTAAGGAAATAACAAAACTATCCCTCGTGACAAACCGAAACTCCTCCACATAACGACCGGCAGCTTCCGGACTCCCTCTTTGCATCATCGGCAGACCCTTTGCCATAGTCATCGGCAGACTTTCTTATCTAGCCATCGGCACCATATTACTGCCTGTGGACTTAGTCACGTTCAACTTCTCCCTCATCGGCAACCATCCTCATCGGCAACCCACTTTGTAAACATCGTACTGCCACCTTATCCTGCCATCCTAGATACGTGCCCAAAAACGGTGTCAACACATGCCCCCCAGTTTCGGAGTATAAAACTATTAATGCTCCGAAATTCTCTGCAGTAATGATGCCTTTTCCCGCAATTAATGCTCCTAATCTGGTAACCGACAACCTCAATCTGAACAACTCTGATCCTATTCCTCCGCAGATTCCTCGAAATCCCCAACTTCCTAAACGGGCATTTTTCTCAGTCGTACATCGGTAACAATACCGTTACAAAGATCTGCCGATGTTCTGACCAGGATATTCGCACAAACGGTTACTTCCCCTCTATCCGCCCATCGGCAATATGACCGTTATAGAATATCGCCGATGGACCGACCAGGAGATCTCGCACAGTAAAATATCTTCAGATAATGACCGCTTCCCGTCAAATCACCTGCACAATCCCTGGATTACCGTGCGAACAGTTACCATATCCACCTGAGTACCCTCGGATTTCTCGGATGCGGCAAAGAGATAAGTCGGATTTGCCCTTGCCCATTTTGTCCTATAAATAGTTCCTTCTTGGGTACTCCTTCCCCATCACACCATTCTACTACCCAACTTTACTTTTCCAGCGGCGGCGCCACCAAAAACTCCTAAGGTCTCCGACAAGTACCCCTCTTCACCAACTCCGGCGCCTTCACACGCTTCCTTCGCAGCAAGATGGCCGTCGGGTTCGTCGTCCCTGAGGTCAAATCTCCACCCCGTCTTCTGTATTTTTCTTCATATCCCTGTTCACTCGCAATTCATTTTACTGAACATCTTCCTTTTCTTTCCTCTTTATATTTCTTCTTACGCCCAAAATCACTAGGAATTGTCCAACAAAATTGTCATCCCCACCGATCAACCACACCTTCAATGCCTCGGCCCTCTAGGGGACCCAGATCCAACTGACCTTATCAACGCAGAAACCAACAGGATCCCCTTCAGAGCCGAAAATTTTTCCTTAGATCTGTGGAAGGACACCTTCCGCTCTTGGCCCAGCCCAACTGTAGGGTGGAAAGACTGGTTCTTGAGGGTCAGCAACTCTAATGAAGTTCAGTGGGGTGAAAGGAATCTAGCCCAATGCATTAGATTGTCCATTGCCGATATGCATAGGAACGAGTCACTGCTGATAGCTGCATCCTACTTTTGGTCAGACACCCTCAATGCTTTTGCCTTTGGCCACGGCCCTGCTTCTCCTACTCTTGCCGATGTAGCCATGCTTACTGGTCTAGATATATCTTCTGCCGATAGCACCCACTTTTTTGATACTGCCCCTAGTGCCAAAGTGGAGACTCGCGCTATCGGCGGTTGGTCGGGGTACATTCAGAAGTATCGTGGGAAAGGATCTGTCACCATAAAGGAACAAACCACCTTTCTGAACATGTGGCTGGACAAGTTTGTATTCTGTGGTCGATCGGCAGGACCGACTTCTGTCTACCTATCGGCAGCAGAAAGACTGGCTAACGGTGGCCGATTCCCTCTCGGCCGATACTTGCTTGGCGCTGCTTACCACCTTCTCCATCAAGTAGCCCAGAAACTTCTGCTCGGCCAATCCACTGGCAACTTGGGAGGCCCCTGGTGGTTTGTCAACATGTGGCTCAATCTGCATCTGCACAAGCGTCTCAACTTCAACCTGTTCACACAGCGTTTCCCAAGAGATATAGCTGAAAACCATGTATTGGGTGAAGAGGAATCGGCAACACGCGCCCCCTTGAACTTTGGCGAAGCTGTCATAGTTCTGCCTGGTTCAGGGGGTAATCCAGATCAGATCGGCCGATTCTTCCAGACTCTGTATGAGGGTTTGACCAGAGACGAACGACCATGGTTGGCTTATGATGACCCAGATAGCATGCTCCCTCTGACCTTCAATCCATTTGATGAAGCTCTCGACAGGGACAATGAGGTGATGATGGCAATTGTGACTCCCAGAATCATTCCAGTGAATTTCTTTGGTAGCACAAAAACCTCCCCTCAAACTTACGAATTTTACAATCCATCGGCATTAGCTCGCCAGTTAGCTTTCGGCCAGTTGCCGATTGCACTTCCTTATGCCGATGTGATAAAACCCAGAGAAACTATCAACAACCTTCTTGAGTGGACTCGAGCAGCCCAACTACCACCAAACGCCGATATAGATGTAGATCTGTCAGAATGGGTTCCGGCTGCTTTTATCACTCAGGCATACAAGTTATGGTGGGCAGAATGGAAAGAGCATCTATTCTGCAGATCGGCACTTTCATACTGCGGCATGATTGACTCCGAATACGAAGTTCCCGATGACACTGTAAGTAACTCAAACCAACGTTTCATTTTCTCAATATTACCTCCATCGGCAGCTTACCCTTGTATTCCTTTTGCAGGTTGACAATATTCCTCCATTGGTTAGCAGGAGTGGCAGGCCGATCGACTTGTTTCCATCAGGCCCGATTTTCTCAATCGGCCACAATGCTCCCACTCTAGCTTCCATCGTGCATCGGGGTGTACGCCTCAGGAAAGTCACCACCAGAAGAACCCAGACATCACCAACGGTTGCTGCTCCCACTCTTGCGCGGGCTTTCAAGGCAATTTGTCAAATCTTTTCCTTTATGCTGACTATCTTTATATCGGCTATATTTATGCTTATAAACTCTTGTTCATTATTGCAGCAAACCGGCGCATCGGCGAAAGCCAGGTGTGAGAGTACCGATGCCCCCCAGTCTAGCCAACCCAAGAGAAAGGGCACCACGGGTGCTAAGACTGGAACAAAGCGCCAGAAGGTAGCAAATCCCCCTCCTCCTCCGGTATCTCCAATTCCGGTGGAGTCTTCTCCTTCTTCTCCAGAAGCCCAGCCACAGCAAGCACCATCTCCCCCACCTATGCAGGAAGCACCACAGATAGAAGAACCCCAACAGGAAGGATCTCAAACAGAAGATACATCAGCTGACATGGGTGAACAAACAACTGGCCCGGTGGGTCCAGTTATACCATCGGCAGTTCTCCCGATTCAGACAACCGTTGTCCCTCCTCCAGGTAACATACTTTAACAATATCGCTACCGATGAACTTATTCTTATTTAGTCTCATAACTCCTTTTGTCTTCTTTCAGTTGATATCGTTCCATCGGCAATCTCGGCCGATCAACCTGTAGCTCCATCGGCATCTTTGGCCGATCAGCCTGCAGCTCCGTCAGCACTTCTCAGTCAAAGACAAGAGATCGCCTTGAAGCAAGTAAGTCACCGTTTACCGTTAGCACTATTTGCCGATTCTCTGAGTATGAGCTAATTTTGCTTTCCCTCCCAGGAACAAGATTCTCCCGATAGCCTGTTCTCCTTCGCCATCGATCTCTCTGAAGAAGAAGGTGAAGAAGCAAGCTCTTCTCAGACGGTCGGCATCACATCGGCAGAGATCAGGGTCAGGCTGGAAGAATTGTCAGCTCTCCTTCACCAGGATACAGCGCAATTGGTTGATGATTCCGACCCTACCAAGACCCTGTTCAGAACTCTCAGAGGCCAAATCCCAGCCGATGTTGAAGAAATCCTGTTCCAAGCCGCTCATCTGGAGAGTCGCCAGCTGCAGTACCAAAGAGCTTCTCGGCGGCTTGCCGATAGAGTCGCTCAGACTCAACTCTCCGATGAAATGAGGAAAGAGAAGCTTTTGACCGATGAGAAGCACAAGAACATCGGTATCCTGAGATCTTCTGGAGACGCGCTGAAGCAGAAGATATCCGATCTATCGGCAAGAAAAGAATCCCTGTTGACGGAGCTCAAGGAAGTAGAGAACGCTCTGTCCCAAGCCCAACAGGAAGAGAGCCAATTGCCAGAGACCATCAGGCTTCTTGAGCACGAGCGAAATGCTCATGGTCGCAAGGCACTTCAACTGAAGAAGAAGCTGAAGCCGATAGAAGGTTCTGCCGATGATGACATCAAGGAGATAGAAGCAGCCAACCAAATTCGGCTACGCTATATCGGCAATCCAGACGCTGCTTAACACATAGAGTTTCCATCGGCATTGTATCTGCGCTTTCCTGCTTCCTCAGCTTTTAGTCTAGCCGATAGGACTGTTATCGGCACCTAAACTTTTGAAACACCAAGTCTTGTCCCCAAGCATTTGGATCCAGCCGATAGGAGTGTTATCGGCACCTAAACTTCTATGCATCGACCCATATACTGGGGTAGTACTTCTTTAAATATTTGCCGTTTAATGCTCTGGGAAATTCAATTCCTTCGAGGGTTTCTAGAATGTAGGCATTACCAGGAGCCGATCGACTTATCCGATAAGGACCCTCCCAATTAGGAGACCACTTTCCAAACTTCGAACTTTTGGTCCCAATTGGTAAAATTAATCTCCATACCAAATCCCCATCGGCAAACTCTTTAGCCTTCACTTTCTTATCATACCATCTAGCAACTCTCTTCTTATTTTCTTCTATACTCATTAAAGCTTTTAACCGATGCCCTGCTAGATCGTCCAATTCATCGGTCATCAAAGTGGCATAACCATCGGAAGTTAATTGATCTTGAAAAGATAATCGCCTAGATCCAGCCTTAATTTCCCAAGGCAACACTGCATCATGTCCATACACCAATTGATAGGGTGATACTTTGGTCGATCCATGACAAGCCATCCGATAAGACCACAATGCCTCATTTAATAATGTATGCCACCGCTTAGGATTTTCTTCAATCTTTCGTTTAATAAGCTTGATAATTCCTTTGTTAGACGCTTCGGCCTGCCCATTGGCTTGAGCATAACAAGAAGAGGAATTCAACACTTTAATTCCCATACCGATTGCGAATTCATCGAACTCCCCCGATGTGAACATGGTGCCCTGATCGGTAGTAATCGTTTGGGGAATCCCAAATTGGTAAATAATATGCTCCTTCACAAAATCAATCATATTGGCCGATGTGACTTTCTTCAAAGGAATAGCTTCAACCCACTTAGTGAAATAGTTAGTGGCAACTAGAATGAACTTATGCCCTTTGCTAGATGGTGGATAAATCTGGACGATCAGATCGATGGCCCATCCCCGGAACGGCCAAGGCTTTATTATAGGATTCATAGCCGATGCGGGTGCTCTCTGGATATTACCAAACTTTTGACAACCTTGACATCCCTTGAAATATTTAAAACAATCTTCAAGTATGGTTGGCCAAAAATATCCATTCCTTCGAATCATCCACTTCATCTTAAAAGCTGACTGATGCGCTCCACACACTCCTTCATGGATTTCCCCCATCAAACTTCTAGCCTCATCATCACCCAAGCATCGGAGAAGAATTCCGTCGATAGTTCGATAATACAATTCATTTTCAAGGAGCACATACTTGGTTGCTTGAAATCGAACCCGTCTTTCAACTTTTTTGGATGGATCTTTTAGATAATCAATAATTTCTTTCCTCCAATCACCGGCACCGACTGCCGATGTCGCATTAATCATTGGCTGATATCCCGAGGCATGCTGAGCTAACCGATTAGCGTCTTCATTATGCAATCGGGGAACATGCTCCAATCGGAAATCCTTGAATTCCTTTAACAGTTGCATACTTCTCTCGAAATAAGTTATGAGAACTTCACTTCGGCATTCATAGCTTCCGGCCAATTGATTTATAACCAACATAGAATCCCCGAATATTTCAACAGCATCAGCACGAACTTCTCTTAACAACTCCAATCCCTTGATCAGAGCCTGATACTCAGCCTGATTATTTGTTGATGTGGCAACAATCGGCAAGGAAAACTCATACTTCCTCCCCTTAGGGGAAACTAATACAATGCCGATTCCTGCCCCCCGGTCACAGGTAGATCCATCAAAGAAGAGCGTCCAGGGTACAATTTCCAAGGTTTCCACTAGACCGCAATGCTGAGTCACAAAATCGGCCATAATCTGCCCTTTGACTGCCTTAGCCGATTCGTAACGCAAATCGAACTCCGACAGCGCTAAAATCCATTTACCGATCCTACCACTCATAATCGGCATAGATAGCATGTATCGGACCACGTCATCTTTGCAAACAATAGTGCATTCGGCCGATAACAGGTAATGTCTCAGCTTGATACATGAAAAATATAAGCATAAGCATAGTTTCTCAATGGCCGAATACCTGGTTTCAGCATCAATCAATCTCCTACTCAAATAATAAATTACCCGTTCTTTCCCTTCAAATTCTTGAACTAAAGCTGAACCGATAACCGATCCATCGGTAGATAAATACAATCTGAAGGGCTTCCCTTGTTGAGGTGGAACTAGAACTGGAGGATTTACTAGATACTTCTTGATTTCATCCAGAGCCAACTGCTGTTCTTCTCCCCAAATAAACTCTTGATCGGCTTTCAATTTAAGAAGAGGACTGAAAGCACGAATCCTACCAGACAAATTCGATATAAATCTCCTGATAAAATTTACCTTGCCGATCAAGGATTGGAGCTCGGTTTTGTTGGTAGGGGCCACTATTTTATTGATGGCATCAATAGATCTTCGACTAATTTCAATACCCCTCTGATGTACCATGAAACCAAGAAACTGCCCTGCCGATACACCAAATGCACACTTGTTGGGATTCATCTTCAATCCATGCTTCCTTGTGCACTCTAACACTTTTTGTAAATCGGCAAGATGCTTTGAGAAATCTCCAGACTTAACCACCACATCATCAATATAAATCTCCACGAGCTTGCCGATGAACTCATGAAATATAAAATTCATAGCCCTTTGATAAGTAGCACCAGCATTCTTCAACCCAAAAGTCATGACTATCCATTCAAATAGCCCAACATGACCAGGACACCTGAATGCGGTTTTTGGAATATCCTCCTCCGCCATGAATATTTGATTGTAACCTGCATTACCATCCATGAAGCTGATGACCTGATGACCAGCCGCAGCATCAACCAGTAGATCGGCGACAGGCATTGGGTATCCATCCATCGGCGTAGCTTTATTGAGATTCCTGAAATCAATGCACACCCGAAGCTTCCCGTTCTTCTTGTAAACCGGAACAACATTGGAAATCCACTCGGCATACCGACACTGCCGAATAAACTTAGCTTCAATAAGTTTGGTGATTTCGGCCTTAATATCAGGTAGAATGTTAGGATTACATCGGCGGGCTGGTTGCTGATGTGGCCGAAATCCAGACTTGATGGGTAACCGATGTTCAACAATTGATCGGTCTAAACCAGGCATCTCGGTATAATCCCAAGCAAAGCAATCTTTATATTCCTTTAACAAACTAGTCAATTGTTGCTTACTCTCAGGATCTAATTTAGCACTAATAAAAGTAGACCTAGGCTTATCACCACTACCTATATCTACTTCTACCAAATCATCGGCCGATGTGAATCCCTGGCCTAATTTTCCATCATCGGCGAATCTATCCATTAAAAACCGTCGTCAGAACCGACTGCTTGGATCGGTGGAATCTCATAATCGGCAACTTTGAGAAAATCTTTCTCCCAAACTTCTCCTGAAATGCACCTGGTCCTTTCGTAAGTATCCGCTTCTGCCGATGCGATAACATAAGAAGAATCTCTTGGGACAATCTCAATCGTGTCACCTACCCACTGAACCAAGCATTGATGCATTGTAGATGGGATACAACAATTGGCATGAATCCAATCTCTTCCCAATAATAAGTTGTAAGCACCTTTTCCGCTGATCACGAAAAAAGTTGTCGGCAAGGTTTTGCTGCCGATGGTCAACTCTGCACATATCGCCCCCTTGACTGGAGACACGTTTCCTTCAAAGTCTTTGAGCATCATATCGGTCTTGGTCAAATCTTGATCCCCTTTCCCAAGCTTCCGATATACTGCATACGGCATAATATTAATAGCAGCTCCACCATCAACTAGGATCTTGGTCATTGGCTGCCCATCAACCCTTCCTTTGAGGAACAGAGCTTTAAGATGCTGCCTCTCGTCATCGGCAGGTTTCTCAAAGATAGCCGTCATCGGATCCAGAGCCAACTGAGCTATCTGATCAGAAAATTCCAACTCATCATCACTGGCTGGTGCAAGAAACTCCATCGGCAACATGAAGACCATGTTGACGCCTGCCGATGGACCTTCCCTCTTAGTGTCTGACGGCTGCCGACTTCCAGAGTTCTCTCCCTTGTTTAGCTCTTCTTGCCTTTCACGTTGCAATCTCCTTTTCTGTGTCTTGGTTAATCCTCCAGGGCACCATGGAGGAAGTGCCCTTTGCCTTGCCGTCGGGCGTCAGTTCTCCCTTGACTCCATACGATGCGTGTTAGCATCCCTGCAAAATATGAATTCATCGGGAACCCGCGCATCAGCCATTTCCTCGAGCTCTTCTTGGTTCCTGGGAAAATACTGGACACGGTCACTAAGTCTGTCGTGCCCACTAAATCTGCCCCCCAGCCAGTCATGAACTGACACCCTTCCTCTGATCGGCCCATTAAATCGCCGTTCATCATCATGATAATGCCGATCGATCCCATCGTACCGATCATAACCGTTGCACTCAGGGCAGTCTCTGACAGTAGGAAGCTTGATATTTTCCTCCCAACAATGGATGAAGAATGGACAATTCCAATGATCCCTGTGCCGATTCCACTCCTGTCGGCGTCTTTCCTCTTCCCGTCGATAATCTTCCTGCTGGCGCCGATACCGATCTTCCCGTTGTTGCCATTTTTCTCGAGGCCTTCTATGAGTTATGACGATACCAGATCGAGGAGGCCTTCCTGAGCTAGTTCCTTCCTGGACCAAGCCCTTACTTCTTGCATCGGCAGTAGTAACTTGATGCTGAGGATCTACCGATGCACTCTTCTCAGCTGTCTCCGATGTTAAGACCTTAGCCTTCCCCTTAGCATCCAACATGTTTGTCGGGAAAGGATGTTGGTCTATCTTCATCGGCTTCTGGGCTTTGGAACTGTCAAACTTGATTCTCCCTGACTCTATAGCCGATTGCAGCTGCTGTCTGAATACTTTGCACTCGTTGGTGTCATGGGAAGTTGCATTATGCCACTTGCAATATCTCATCCTCTTCAACTCTTCTGCTGATGGGATCACATGGTTAGGCGACAGTTTGATCTGACCTTCCTGAAGTAGAAAGTCAAATATCCTATCAGCCTTAGCGGTGTCAAAAGCAAACTTCTCTGGTTCCTTCTGCCCAAAAGGACAAGACATCGGCTTCTTGTTTTTTACCCACTCTGCCAAGCCGATTACTGGTTCTTCATCAGAATCTGAGCTTGTTGCTTCATCGACAAATGACACTTTCCTATTCCATGCTCTTTTAGGCTCGAAAGGCTTGATGTCTTGATCAGAAATCCTCTGCACCAAATGACTTAAACTTTCGAACTCCTGAGAGGCATACTTATCCCTGATATGTGGCAACAAACCCTGGAAAGCCAAATTGGCTAGCTGCCGATCATCCAGAACCAAGCTATAGCATTTATTCTTGACCTCTCGTATCCTCTGCACAAAACCCTCAACCGACTCATCATTACGTTGCCTCAACTTGACCAAGTCGGTGATCTTCTTCTCATGAACCCCTGAGAAGAAGTATTTGTGGAATTGCTTCTCTAGATCGGCCCAAGTAATTACTGAGTTGGGAGGTAATGATATGAACCAAGTAAAGGCCGATCCAGACAATGATGATGAAAATAGACGAACCCTCAATTCGTCCCTGTTACCAGCCTCTCCACATTGAATGATGAACCTGTTGACATGCTCCATGGTTGACGTGTCGTCCTACCCAAAAAACTTTGTAAAATCCGGTACCTTGTACCGATGTGGAAGCGGGATCAAATCATACGCGGGAGGATACGGTGTCCGATAAGAATAAGTGTTGACTTTGGGTTTTATCCCAAATTGTTCCCTCATTACTTCAGCAATCTTATCGGCCCAATATGCATCGGCATCTTGCCGATGAGGCGGCTGCGGATCTGGCACTTGGTGGCGAACCTCCACGTGTCTGTTCGGGACGTGATCTGCACGGAACATTGTATTGATCACCTGTCCTCCAATCTGCGGACCACCAAACTGCTATCCACCGATTGGCTGTCCTCCGAGTTGCTGTCCAAAATTCATTGGCTGGTTGGGAATCCCCTGACCTTGGCACCCGGGATAGACCTGCCCTTGCTGGAACCCTGTAGTCTGGTAACTCTGCTGGGGCGATTGTGGAAAGGCTTGCTGTCCAAGCCATCCATTATTAGCGTTCATCGGCATAGGTGCTGCCGATGATTGGTAATTGGGTACCGTCGTTGAATTGACATACCCCGACTGGGCCATAGACCTCTGTTGCATCAGCATTGACTCTGCCGATGCGTTGGGCATCTGGAACATTGAATCTTGAGGATTTCCAGTGTGAGGCCTTGCAGCAGTAGTTGTGGTATACCGAGGACTCTGGTTCACCGGCGCATTGGGAGGTGCCGATGTCATAGGAGTCTTGCCCCTCATGTCAGTTATTTGTGATGTTCCCGGTGTCAACTCTGGAGGCATACCGTAACCCCACCAGTTGGGAGGAAGAGTCAACCCTGACATTGCCGATGCCAACATATCTGTTGTCAGTTTATGCTGCCCAACTGAAATTTGTGGGTTGGTTGTCATCGGCATAGATAGTGCACCAGTAGTCCCCGATGTACTTGGAGGGACGACATATTGTGCACTTGCAGTCGTCAAGGCAGCCGATGGAGCCGTGACCTCTGGTGCCGTTGGCTGATGATGGGAGGGGCCCACATAATCTGGTGGAATTTGTTCTTCCTTGAAAGTTCTTGCCACGGCATTGAAAACCGTATTAGACAGTACACCAGCTTGGTTAATCAACGCTCGATTGATGGCATTGTCAACCATATCTTGAAGCTTGCCAGGATTGGCGTCAAAGGTAACCTGCCGTGGTGCCGGCAGTGCATCTTTTTGGACCACTTCGCCGCTCCTGTTTATGCTGAAAGACCTCAGGCATTGCTGCTTGAACTCTTCCATGGCTTGGGCAATAGCTTGCTTCTGCTCATCCTTGAGGTTGGCCTCCATCACGGGGATGACGTTCTCTTGATCGAGGTCAGAGATCGACATGTTGATCTTGATCTTGAATCCTGTCCCACCGGGCGTGCCAAAAGATGTGTTGATGCAAAACTGATCTACAAACACAAAGGGCTAATACCCGATTCAAATGTTAAGGCGTGCCAGCCGATTTGACCTTGCTATCGGCAAAGGTGATAACTCGAATACTTTAGTCCTGACAACAGCGATGCGCCCGGATGTCACGGCTAAGAGGTACTCACGCGGAACTTGAGAACACGCCGAGCTTAAGTCGACGAATTCCTAAGAACTCGTAACAAAAGGAAAAAGTATGACAAAGTCGTCGAAAAGTAAATGCTGGAATATGAGTAAAAACGTGTGTTTGATTCATTGATTTATTTTTACAAGGCCCTAGGGTCTATATTTATACCCTGCTCAAAGATCTACAACCAGACACGATTAGAATTCGAATTCCAAATTACACGGAATCCGTATACAAAACGATGCAAATAATTAAGGAAATAACAAAACTATCCCTCGTGACAAACCGAAACTCCTCCACATAACGACCGGCAGCTTCCGGACTCCCTCTTTGCATCATCGGCAGACCCTTTGCCATAGTCATCGGCAGACTTTCTTATCTAGCCATCGGCACCATATTACTGCCTGTGGACTTAGTCACGTTCAACTTCTCCCTCATCGGCAACCATCCTCATCGGCAACCTACTTTGTAAACATCGTACTGCCACCTTATCCTGCCATCCTAGACACGTGCCCAAAAACGGTGTCAACAAGTGGATATAGCTATGATCTGGAGACACCCACATTGACGCGTAGAACTCTCGAACCCACTGCTCACAATAAGTACCAGGGAGAGCTAATAACTCTAGGAGGTCGTGGAGGTAAGTGAAGTACTGTCGGATGTCTGCCCCAACCACGTTCCCTAGTATCTCAAGGTCTATCACTCTGTGCTCCCTGAATTGAGACTGTGAACGAATTAGAGCCTCATAGATGTCCTCCTGGACTACTGTGTAGAACGTGGTACCGACTCGTGGATCCCTAGCAGCTGGAAACCAAGTGGGAAAAGGAACGAACCGCAACTGGTGGATCTCCCTAGCTGACACAAGAGTGAGATCCCTATGAATCTTGACCGGTCCCTGATGAGGAGCTAGAGTGCCTCTTGCTGGTGTAGCACGAGCAGCGGAGGTATACTGGCCCTGTGTACCAGTCCTGGGGATGGCCTGAGTACGGGCATGAGTCGACCTCCTGAGAGGCTGCTCCTGCTGCTGTGCCTCTGCTGGACCCTCTGCCTGGGCCTCTGTCTCTGTATCTGGGTCCTCCTGAGCTGGATCTCTGACAGTGATCCTGACCCGCTGACCCCCTATCATAACAGTGCCTGGAGGGGATCCATGGAGTGCCTCTGCCTGAAGAACTGCACGCCTCTGCTGTGGCGTGAGATCATCCCCAATCCTCAGAGCACCTGAGCGTCCACCCCTCTCAGCTGCCTCAGCGGCTGCTGCAACTGCCTCTGCCACCTCTGCCTCTCTGTCGCTGGCCTTCCTCTTCTTGGTGGCCAACTTCTTGCCCTTGCCCTTCTCTGCCGCTGACAGGCGACGGGGAGGATCACCTCCACCATAACCTTCTGGGGAACCTCCAGCGCCGGCTGCCGGACCACTAACGTTCTTGCAACGAGCCATCGCAAGATCCTCTGACTGAAAGAACTGTCGACAACTAGCCAACTATCAACGGAGATCAACGCGCTGCAAGAGATAGAAAAGATAGGGCATACATAAGCAAATATAATAGCTAGAGATGAGGAAAACCTATAGATCACAAGAATAGATAAGGAACGGGCGTGAACGGCTTACGATCCGATGACGGGACGCGTTTCGGAAGAAATATCACGAACGAAAATCCGCCAGAGAACGCGAATCCACTCTTCAAGGTGCTACAAGGATAGAACGAATCGAATCGCCGTCAAAAACAACAATTAGATTCATTCACACATTGAATCGAACACCTTGAGGGCAAGAAACATAGAACTTACCCAAACCCTAACGACTCCGCAGGAGAGAAATCCCTGCGCGAGGAGAGGGAAGAGAGGAGGCCTGGGAGAGGATCTGCGCGCGGGGGGAAGTCTGAGGTCGCCGGAGAGAACGAGACTCACGGCGGCGGCGAATTTGACGACTGGGTTAGGGCACAGGCGCGGGCGGCTTTGTGAAGGAGAAAAAGAAACTGCCCGCGAGAAACCCTTGGGCGTGGGTTATATGCGCCCGCCGCCGGGTCACCGGACGCTCATTATGTGGCACCGGACGCGTCCGGTGACCACCGGACTCATGCGCAGAGAGGTTTGCAAATCGGCATGTCACCGGACGCTGGCCTTAGCGTCCGATGCCCTAGGGCACGCCTGGTGAGCACCAGACGCACATCACCGGATGCTGCAGGGACACTGTTCCTGCGTCCGGTGAGTGCGGTCTGGCACACTCACAACACCGGACGCACCGAGACAGCGTCCGGTGCATCGTCCGGTGCACCTCTGAGTCCTTTTTCGACTTAGCACTACGTCCGACTTTGACCCAACCAAGTTCCATATTCAAGAGCACACAAATAAACACCAAATGGAACTGGTATGAGTGACTTCTCTCAAACCCTTAAATTTTCACAAATATTTAGCCATAGGCTTAGTAGTTTTTTTTTATGAAAATAATTCGAGAAATCACCAAGGAGCATCATATGGCCATAACACTAGGGGTTTGAATCACAATGTGCTTTGAATGCTCCCCCTATCTATGGACGAACACAGTGGATGCTCAAAGAGTAACCGAAAAGAAACGGTCAACTAACAAGCATGCATATGATATGAAGTGAGATGCAATACTTGAAAGTAAACTAATGCTTCTCAAGTTTGATCCAAGGTTAAGCTTTTTCACACACACAAGGGGGTTATCTTAACCATGTTAGACAAGCCCTACACACAAATTTTTGAAATTTAGTTTTAGTATGCATGATATGCAAAGCAAAAACTATTTACAAATTTCGACACACAACTTTATCTTTTAGTGAAGTTAGAGAGATCAAGCACATTAAGTTCATTTCTCAACATACAAAACCTAGCTTCATCTAGGGGTTTTATGAAGATATCCGCCAATTGATTTTCCGTTCCCACATTCTCTAGAGATATGTCACCTTTAGCAACATGATCCCTAAGGAAGTGGTGGCGGATGTCAATATGTTTTGTGCGGGTGTGTTGAACCGGGTTGTTTGCAAGTTTTACGGCACTTTCGTTGTCACACAACAAAGGTACTTTGTCTAGTACTACTTCATAGTCTAGCAAAGTTTGTTTCATGTAGAGTATTTGTGCACAACAAGCACCAGCGGCAATGTATTCCGCTTCGGCCGTTCACAAGGCAACACTATTTTGTTTCTTAGACATCCAAGAGACAAGTGATCTACCGAGGAAGTGGCACCCTCTGGATGTGCTTTTTCTATCAATCCGGCACCCGACATAATCTGAATCGGAATAGCCTACAAGTTGGAATCTTGCACCTTTGGGATACCACAAACCTAGGCAAGGTGTGTATTTTAGATACCTAAGAATTCTCTTGACGGCAATCAAGTGAGATTCCATAGGCATTGCTTGATATCTAGCACACATACACACACTAAACATTATATCGGGCCTAGATGCGGTGAGGTAGAGTAGACTTCCTATCATGGAGCGATATAGAGTCTTGTCAATTGGGTTACCTCCCTCATCCAAGTCGAGATGCCCATTTGATGCCATGGGAGTCTTGATTGGCTTGCAATCCATCATCTTGAACCTCTTGAGAAGATCTTCTGTGTACTTCTCTTGAGAGATGAAGACTCCTTCTTTCATTTGCTTGACTTGAAATCCTAGGAAGAAGTATAGCTCACCAATCATGGACATCTCAAACTCCTTGGACATCAAATCACCAAATTCCTTGCAAAAATCTTCATTAGTAGAGCCAAAAATAATATCATCAACATAAACTTGGCAAATGAAGATTTCCCCATTCATTTTCTTGGTGAAGAGTGTTGTGTCAACTTTCCCAATCTTGAAGCCCTTCTCAATGAGGATGTCCCTAAGCCTCTCATACCAAGCTCTAGGAGCTTGCTTGAGACCATAGAGAGCCTTGGACAACCGGTAGACATGCTTGGGGTACCTAGGGTCTTCAAAACCGGAGGGTTGCTCAACATAGACAAGCTCCTTAATATATCCATTCAAAAAAGCACTTTTCACATCCATTTGAAATAACTTGATATCATGACTAGATGCATATGCAAGTAGGATACGGATTGCTTCAAGTCTTGCCACCGGTGCAAAGGTTTCACTGAAGTCAAGACCTTCCACTTGTGAAAAGCCTTTTGCCACAAGCCTTGCCTTGTTGCGCACCACTTTGCCTTGATCATCCTTCTTGTTCCGGAAGACCTACTTTGTTCCAATCACTCTTGTATCTTTGGGTCGCTCTTCAAGTGTCCATACTTGGTTGCGAGAGAAGTTGTTCAACTCCTCTTGCATAGCCATGATCTAATCCATATCACGAAGAGCTTCCTCTATAGTCTTTGGTTCATCTTCAAGAGACACAAAAGCGTGATGTTCAATAAATAAAGCATGTCTAGAACGAGTAGTTACACCACGTGATGGACTCCCGATGTTGAGATCTTGAGAGTGATCTTGGAGGAGATGTGATGTTCTTCTTGGCGCCACTTGAGGGGTTGGTTGGGGAGAATTAACATCTTGTGCTTGTGCCACCGCTTGCTCATGAGTGACTTGAGTGTCTTCATGAGCATCTCTCACATCCTTGTCTTCATCTTGTGGTACATGTGAGGTGGATGGTGGCTCAAGGACTTGCACATCATCATCTTCTTCTTTTGGCTTGATGTCTCCCACCGACATGTTCTTCATGGCATCCCTCAATGGTTCACCACCTACATCATCAAGATTATCACTTGCTCCTTGGGAGCCATTAGTTTCATCAAATTCAACATCAAATGTTTCTTCAACCATGTTTGTGGCATGGTTAAAGACCCTATAAGCCTTGGACTTTGATGAATAGCCAACCAAGTAGCCAATGTCACATCTTCTTTGGAACTTTCCCAAGTGTTGGCGCTTCTTGTAGATGTAGCATTTGCACCCAAACACTCTAAAAATGAGACATCAGGCTTCTTCCCATTGAGAAACTCATATGGTGTCTTCTCTAGGAACTTGTGAGGAAAGAGCCGGTTTGAAGCATAGCATGCGGTGTTGATTGCCTTGGCCCACATCTTCTCCGAAGTGTTGTACTCATCTAGCATTGTTCTTGCCAAGGTGATCAATGTCCGGTTCTTTCTTTCTACAACCCCATTTTGTTGTGGTGTGTATGTTGAGGAGAACTCATGCTTGATTCCCACTTCATCACAATACTCTTCAATGTTGGTGTTGTCAAACTCTTTGCCATTGTCACTTCTAATTTTCTTGATCTTGACATCAAATTGATTTTGGGCATTCTTTGCAAACTTCTTGAATATTGATGCAACTTCGGCCTTGTCTTGCAAGAAGAATGTCCAAGTGTACCGGGAGAAATCATCAGCTATGACCAAGCAATATTTGTTGCCTCCAAGACTAGCATATGTGGTTGGTCCAAATAGATCCATGTGAAGTAGCTCAAGCACTCTTGAAGTAGCGAGATAGGCCTTGGTTGGATGAGTGTTTGCAACTTGCTTGCCGGCTTGACATGCACTACAAAGCTTGTCCTTCTCAAAGGTCACATCCTTCAAGACTCTAATCAATTCTTTCTTCATCAACTTCTTGAGTGTACCCATTCCAACATGTGCTAACCTTCTATGCCACAACCACCCAAGTGAAGTCTTGGTGAATAAGCAAGTCTTGACATCAACTTTATCGGATGAGAAATCAACTACATATAAGTTGTTTTATCAGAAGCCTTTGAATATCACTTCATTGTCATCTTCCTTGGTCACAATTACTTCCTTCTTCTTGAATTGGCATTCAAATCCAAGATCACAAAGTTGTCCAACCGAGTGCAAGTTGAAACTCAATGATTGCACACAGAGCACATTGGTGATGGAGTTGTCATTTGATATAGCAACCTTTCCTAGTCCCTTGACCTTGCCTTTTGAATTGTCACCAAATGTGATCTTCTCTTGGTTGTCAACATCTTCATCAAGAGAGGTGAACATCTGGGGATCTCCGGTCATATATTGAGTGCAACCACTATCAATTACCCAATGTGATCCACCGGTCTTGTAGTTCACCTACACACAAGAGATCAAGCTTGAGATTTAGGGACCCATATTTGCTTAGGGCCCTTGACCTTCTCTACTAGTTGCTTTGGCACCCAAATCTTCTTTGGCCTTTGCTTGTTGGGCGGCCCCATAAAGCTAACCTTGACCTTGCCACTCTTGTCTTTCCTTACAATGTAGTGAGCATTGAATGCAAATGGTCTTGCATGCTTGGGCAAGGGTGGTGGTAGTGGTGCCTTACACTCATGAGCAAAGTGTCCTTCTTGACCACACTCAAAGCATCTCTTTGGCTTTGGCTTGCTTGGTTGATCATGAGTGGCTAGTGACTTGATGAGCTTTGTTTGATGAGCCTTGTAGCCAATCCCACTTTTATCCATCTTCATGACGGTGTTCATGAAAAGCTCACTTTGAAGGTCCTTCCCTTTTGTGAACTTTGCTAACCCCATGGTTAGATGTTCCTTCTCTTTCTTGAGCTTGTTGTTCTCTTGAGTTAGCTTCTTGATGATTGGGTCATTGTTGCTAGCTAACTCATCCAAGATGAATGTCTCATCTTCTTCTTGCTTGTCATACATCAAACCAAGCTTGAGATATTGATTTTCTTCCTTGGGTAACTTGTTCTCATATGCAATCTTCTTGTCTTGATCAAGTGACTCAATCACAATGGTCTTGTGCTTGGCTTGGTCTTGCAACTCTTTCTTGAGCAAGACGATTTCATCCTTGAGCTTGATAGTGTCCTCATAGCTCTCGGCCACTACCACTTTCTTGCCCTTGCAATCAACATATTTGCTTGTGCTCTCCACAAGTAAGTCATCACAAGATGTAGCTACATCAAGCTTAGCAATATGGTTAGTAGCAACATGTGTTTCATCAGTTGCAAGCTCATAAGCAATCTCAAGGTTGTCATAGTTGGCTTTTAGAGTTGTTAGTTCTTCTTTCATTGCTCTATATCTAGTGATAAGCTCATCATGAACACTCTCAAGTTTATCATGTTTTTCATTGAGCTCTTTTAATGAGAGTTTGAGCTCCTTGAGCTTAGTGGTCATGATGTCATTTTGGTCTCTAAGCTCATCACTAGACTTAAGCTTTGCTAGAAGTGTTTCATTTTCAAGTTCAAGCTTTTGTTTTCACTTCTAGACTTTCTTATGACTTTAGTGTACTTGTTAAGTAAATTTACAAGTTCATCATAAGAAGGTGATTCGTATTCACTATCACTTTCACTACTCTCATCCTCACTTTGTACCTTCCGGTCACCCTTAGCCATGAGGCATAGGTGTGTAGAGGATGTAGATGGTGGTGAAGATGATGGTGATGGAGCATCAATGGCAATGGCGGCAACCTTCTCGTCATCACTCTCATTGCCGGAAGAGTCACCACTTGAGCTCTCAATGTCGGTGAGCCAATCACCAACAATGTAAGCCTTGCCATTCTTCTTCTTGTAGTGCTCCTTATTCTTGCCACCTTTCTTCTTGTATTGCTTCTTGTCATTCTTGTCATCATCACTTGAATCATCTTGCTCTTTGTTCTTCTTCTTGTATTTGTCCTTCTTGGGCTTTGGACATTGATGAGCAAGATGGCCAAGCTGAAAGCCCAAGTTTGGTTTTGGTAATTAATGACACCAAGTTGCTAATGCCTTGTGTTTAAGTGATTTGAGTTAGGCATAGCAACACATGTGATGAAGGTGCATGGTGGCATGGAAAGGTGGCCACACGATCACAAAGGGATGAAGCATGAAGTGGAGATCATGGTGATAGACGAGGAGCAAAGTTATCAAGGCAAAGGTATAAACATAGGGTTTTACTTTTGCCGGTCTAAGATGAGTAGAGAAGTGATTGACCGGGTTTAGGATAGATAGCCGACTATCAAGAGGGGAAATCACGGTCATCTCTTGAATCAAGTGCTACTAGGTCTACATCTTGAGCATATGCATTAGAATCTAGTAAAGTGCTAACTTACCTCCTTTGGTGAAAATGTTTGTGAAAAGCTAACACACATGCACTTTGGTGGTAGACACTTGTTGGTGTTAGCACATTTACAAAGGAGGTGGTTTTCCTAGGGTTGAGAGGGGTGTGGGTTCCTCTTGTTTGGTGGTAGACACTTGTTGGTGTTAGCACTTTGGCGCTTTTGAGAAAAATAAGTGTATTTTTTTCTATTGCGCCGGTGGGAAATTTGGAGAAGTCGCGCGAGTGTTTTCCTCGCTGAGAAACACTCACCGGACGCTGAGTGCGGAGGCACCGGACGCTGGCTTCAGCGTCCGGTGCACTTGACCCTGCTAGGGTTGAGCACCGGACGCACTCTGAGAGCGTCCGGTGGTTAGCGTCCGGTGTGAGGGGTTTTTGCAACCCTCTCTGCGCACGAGTCCGGTGAGCACCGGACTGTTCGGTGCCCAGCGTCCGGTGAGGTCGCGAGTTTGACAAACTCTCTGCGCATGAGTCCGGTGTGCACAGGACGCGTCTGTTGTGAACTTGCAGAGCGTCCGATGTGTTGCAGGTAGCCGTTAGAAACTGATGCGCGAGATTCAAGATCGACACGTGGCCAGCTCCAGTGCACCGGACGCAGGGGGTCGAGCGTCCGGTGCTCACTTAGTAGCGTCTGGTGCCCCCATTTTCAGCCCAGTGAAAACAGCCAATGGCTAGTTTCTTTGAGGGGCTTATAAATAGAAGGTGGCTGGCTTTGGGAGGTTAGCTCTTGCACTTTTGAATACTTGAGGCATACTTTGAGCTAGAGAACACTCCCTCCACTCATCTCCTTGCTTGATTGCTCATCCTAATGAGATTGAGTGAGATTCAAGTGCATTGCTTTGAGAGTTGCATTTAGTGGCACTTGTTTCTTGAGTTTGCTGCGGATTTCTTGTTACTCTTGGGTGTTTCCCAATGCCCTAGACGGCTTGGAGCAGCGGTGGTGTTGAGCTCATGATTGGAGATTGTTTTGAGCCTCACCAAGTGTTTTGTGAGGGGTTCTTGAGCCTTCCCCGCGGGAGATCGCAATTGGCTACTCAAGTGGATTGCTCGTGGCTTGGAGGATCCCCATCTTGTGAGTGGATGTGCGGCACCCGCTGAGGGTTTGGCTTTGGATTGCCAATTAGCTCGTGATCCATCAAGTGGGTGTATCGCCACAATGAGGAGTAGCTTGCCGGGAAGCAAGTGAACCTCGGTAAAAAATCTTATGTCATCTCTTGCCGAGGATTCTCTTGTAATTGTGAGTGATTGGTTGGTTATATCTCTACTCTACAACGTTGGTATAGCAATCACTCTCCACTCCTTTACTTACTTGTATACCTTGCTTGTTGTTTAGCTTGTTTAGTTTAGTCTTCTTGTTTAGGAGTGTAACTAGCCTTCTCTTGTTGTAGTGCTTTAGTGTTTAGCCTTGTACTAGACTTGTTTAGGTGGCTTGCATAGCTTAGTTGTGCTAGTGCTAGAATAGCTTCGCCTTTTGTTTTACTAATCAACTTGTCTAGTTGAAGTTTGTAGAAAATTTAAATAGGCTATTCACCCCCCCTCTAGCCACTTGGACCTTTCACAAGCTCACCACAATTGTAACAATCCATCTCGGAGATGAGCTTTCTCTTGCTACTTGTGAAGAACTTCTTCTTGGAGTCAAAGTTGACTCCATTCTTGTTGAGCTTCTTCAACATCTTTGTGGTTCTTCTCACCATGAGGGCAATAGATGCATCATCATCACTTGAAGTTGATGACTCAACTTCAATCTTCTTGGCCTTGCCCTTGTGAGAAGCTTTGAGGGCCAAGTCCTTCTTCTCCTTCTTGGCCGATGAGGAGCCATCTTGGGGGTTCATGTGCATGTACATCTCATGAGCATTGATCTTCCCCAATATGGCGGTTGGTGTAGCAGTGGAGAGATCGCCTTGGTGAAGCACCGTTACTATGTGCCCATATTTCTCAATGGGAAGCACACATAGTATCTTCCTTGCGACATCCGCCGCACTCATTTGAGTGAGCCCAAGTACATTTAGCCCCTCTACAATGACATTCAAGCGAGAATACATTTCATTAGCATTTTCTTTGGGAAGCATCTCAAATGTATTAAGCTTATTCATCACTAAGTGATAGCGTTCCTCGCGTTCACTCTTTGATCCCTCATGGAGCGCACAAAGTTCCTTCCAAAGGGCATTGGCGGTTTTGTGGTTCCAAACACGGTTGAACACCTCTTTGTAAAGGCCTCTAAAGATGTGGTTTTTGGCTTTCGCATTCCACTTCTCGTTTTTTTGCTCTTGTGGAGTAAGAGCGGTGTCTTTTTCCAGAGGGGTAAACCCTTCGGTCGCGGCTTTTAGGCACTTTACATCACATGCCTCAAGGTATGACTCCATCCGTATTTTCCAATACAGGAAGTCATCCCCATCGAACATGGGTGGCGGTCCATCCCCGTTAGACGTCTTTCTCTAGGTGGTGAAGCCTAAAAAAATGAGCACTAGCCTCCGATACCAATTGAAAGGATCAAGATGCCCAAGAGGGGGGGGATGAATTGGGCTTCTCTAAAAATTTAAGCAACCTATAAGCTCCAGTTCAACCCCTTGTGCCTAGTGTGACTAGAGAGTTACCGGATAAAAGTTTTGCAACCTAGTTCCAATCCTATTCTAGCATGGCAATTCTAAGAATATAAAAACACAAAGTAAATGCTAGAATGTAATGGAGTAGTCGAAGAAAGTGCTCGGCGATGTTTTGCCGAGGTATCGGAGAGTCGCCACTCTCCACTAGTCCTCGTTGGAGCACCCGCGCAAGGGTCTTGCCCCCCCTTGGTCCGCGCAAGGACCAAGTGCTCTCTACGGGCTGATTCTTCGACACTCCGTCGCGGTGAATCGCCCAAAACCGCTCACAAGCTTGACACGAGCCACCCACAAGAACTCCGGGCGGTCTTCGTGCCTCCAATCACCACCGAATCGTCTAGGTGATGGCGATCACCAAGAGTAACAAGCAAAGAACTCTCACTTGACCCAAACAAGGCACTAGAGAGTGGTGGATGCACACTTGACTCTTGGAATTCACTAGAGAAGGATTCTCTCAAGAAATCACTCAAAACTCAATCTTCTCTAGGCTCTTGCTGCTCTCTTGCTCCACAACAAGTTTCTCAGATGTTCAAATGGGCAAGAGACCTCTCATGGATGAGGTGGAGGAGTATAAATACTCCCCATGAAGTCCAAAGGTCAGCAAACTATTTTTCACTAAAAACGGGGTCACCGGACGCTCTTTATGTTGCACCGGACGCTCTGCACCGAGCGACCGGTGCTCCATAACGGCTAACTGTTCCTGCGTCTGACAGGTCACCGGACGCTAACTTTCAGCGTCCGGTGGCACCGTCCGGTGCTCCGGGGAGTTTTACATACTCCCTGAGTAAGGGACCGGACACTACCCGGTGCGTCCGGTGCTAGCGTCCGGTGCTCAGGGGAAGTTTACATCCTCCCTAGGTGTGGGACCGGACGCTGCCTGGTGCGACCGGTGCCAGCGTCTGGTGCCTAACCCTAGGCATCGAAAACTCCCAATGGCTAAGGACCTCACCAGACGCACTCACAGAGCATCCAGTGCAGCGTCTGGTGCCGCCTTGGGCACCCTAACTTCGTCGAAACGTGATCGCTCTATAACGAAGTTGGTTCCACTCGATCTAAGGACTATCTCTGAGCTGCCTAGTACTAGGTTTACCAAGTGTGCACCACACCTAAACCTAAAGCCTTGCCTAAGTCAAGCTACTAGATCAAAGCCCCTCTTAATAGTACGGTCAAAGGAAAACAAAGTCCTAAACTACTCTAAGTGCCCTTCTTCACCATATGGCACTTAGACCTAGTCTAGTCTTGACGATGTCCATCCATCCTTTGAAAACCGAAACGATTTCCACTATTAAGTGGGCATGTACGTCCCTGTCCATCGAGTACCTATTACCATGACCTTACCTATGACTTTGCCTCTGCAAAACACACGTTAGTCATAGCAATCAACATTGTCATTAATCACCAAAATCACTAGGGGCCTAGATGCTCTTTCACTGCCTCCACCGACTTTGAGGATTAATCTTAAGCACACGTTTAAGTCGGTTTGATCCAAGGGCTGTGGTGATTCCTAGGGGACTATAAATAAAGACCCTGAACCCCCTCGAGATGTAACTCTAAAACCCTAATTCATATTTTCCAGAGAGAGTTAGACAAAGAGGGGTCCCTCGAATGGATCTGTCTCTTTAGGGTGATAGCAACACGAGAGATTGAGAGAGTATAGGGTGAAGATAGGAGTTGAGGAAGCCCGGCCTATCGGTGCCTTCTTCTTCGTATCTTCAAGGTCAAGTCTCCTAACCTCAGGCTTGGTTCTAGAATCGTTCGGCAATTCAACTTCTGATACTAGTAAGTTATTGTTCTTATTGTTCTTTGGTTTACAAGTTTACTTTATTCACTTCGTGTAGGGAATAAAGTAATTATTCATAGCGTAAGCGTGGTGCTTGGGCTAGGAATACTCGTAGATACTCCATGCTTGGCCGGATTTGTGGTAGCCTTTTGGGGGAAGTGACAATCCTCTTGGATCTCAGTAATCCATGTCCCGTCAGGAGGTAAGGTAGGGTATATGGTAGTAGGGTTAAGCGGTCTCTGAGGTGTCTCTTTTCTCTAGTTATTCCCCTTAGAATGATATCTACAAACTTACTATAGGTTAGAAGAAGATTGAAGAAAGATTTCTCTCTATATCACTTATATCTCACTATCTTGTCTCGCAACCCGTGGGTAGTAGGTAGTAGGTAGGATAAAAGGTTAGTATTTTGCATGCTTTCTCCTAGTAGTAAAAGAATAAATACGATACTCTAGACTTATCTCCCAGGTGAAGTGCTCACCGATATCCATGCGCTTGCGGATTATTTTTCTTTGATCCTTTTGTGTGCATAACTAATATCAACAATGCCCCTCTAACTCCGATGGTGGTGGCCCTACATGAGGTCTCCGCGGCTGCCACCTCCTTCTTCTCTAGCGTGGCCACATGGGCCCCTCTTGGAGTGGCGCCCCTCCCTCCAGATCCGGCATGACGCGGCACGGAGAGCATGGATCCGGTGGTGGGGATCCTAGATCCGTGCGAGGTGACGTGGTCACCTCCTCTTCCTCTAGCATGGCGTCGTGGGCGAGGAAAGCCCGGAGACAATGTGGGCAAGTTACAACAACGCTCCTCCCTCTACCCTCTCTTGCCATAGATCTAGTGGTTGGAGGCTAGATCCGATGGTGGACAGCCAGATCCTCGTGTCCGGTGAGATGTGGTGATGGCAGCCCTTGAATGGGCTAAGCTTAGCGGGCCCATGGATGAGTTCATTGGGCTTGTCCATGGGTTTTGGTTTTTTTATTTTTTTAATTTGATTAGCCAAGGTAGGCAGGCAATCGCTTTAAAAAAGGTCTCACTTACCGTGATCTTTGGTCCAAGGCAGTTGGTCTGTTCGCCTCAATTAAGCACTTTGCCTGCCTCGATTAAAAATATTGTAGTAGTGTAGAATGTAGATATTAGATTATGTAACCACTTTAGAAAGAATTGTATATCAGTGATGACTCATTCCATGAGGTGATGCACATTATCTTATAATATTAACCACCCACATTTATACGGGCATAGAGAGGGCATTATGACTTGAGCACTGGCCTTTCAAACCGGAATAACTGAATAAATGAATGTGGGATGGTTAGTTGACGGGGTGCGGTGCGACTAGCGTGGGGCTCAATAGGTCTTCATAAAGGGTTGGGGAGAAGAAGAGATGCCGAAGACAGACAAAGAAAAATAAACTATTTTTCACTCACCTAAATAGTGACACGGTAGATAATTTTTCTCAACTCCACCAAACTTGGATTTGATGGAGCACTCGTGAACTGCTCCATCAATTTGATGAAACTAGGGTTAGATCCATCCTTTTGGTGGATCATATCATAGTGGAGTCGTGGAGCTAGAAGTGTTTGGCAACAAAAGGTGGATCAGGCCTCATTTGGGAGAGCTTCACTCTCTAATTCTTCGTCTCTGCTCCTTGATTTTTTTCATGGAGTCATTTCATAGGATTTATAAGAGAGACATGGTAGAGACTGGGGAGCTAATGAGAATTGATTCTCTACTGATCCTCAACAAAGTATAGCAGGGGAAAACTGAGTGAAGTAGATGTTTTAGACCTCACCTCATAGTGTAAATGCCTAAATGGAGAAGTGATTCTCACCTAAACCTATATTTGTCCAACGGGCCGGCACGACACGGTGATGGGCTGGCACGACACGGTGGTTGTCGGGTCGTGTCGACGAAAGCTAGTCGGCAGTCTACCTTGGGGTATACCCACGGTAGTAGTTTATCGGTAGACGGTGCGTAAGCTATGAACTCGATAGTGACGCAAGACACAAACAAGGTTTTTATCCAGGTTCGGCCGTCGTGTGGGCGTAATACCTATGTCCTACGTCTGATTGTATTGGATTGTGTTTAGAGAATAATAATGTGTCCTATGGGGGTCCCTTGCCTCTCCTTATATAGTCCGGAGGGTAGGGTTACAGATCTAGGAACTAATCCTAGTCGGTTATAATTGCCATAGATAATTCGATATCAATTCCTATTCTAACCAACTAGAATCCTACTTGATCTCCACGCCTTGTTTCCTTGCGCGAAACTCTGAGCAGTCGGATCAAGCTTTGAACTCGTCTCGTAGTGGGCCAAGCCTCCTAGCCCAAGTCCGGCCATAAGGGTATAGGGGTTTATACTCCCACAGCTAGTCCCCGAGCACCGTGTATTATGATGTAACACGCCGTCTTGAACTTCTTCGATCGGTGAGGCTTGACGTCTTCAACAAGCAGAAAAATTGCCTAAACAGTTGCAACGGTATTTTGACTAACCCAAAAGACAGTTGATCAACATTGACATCGAAGAAACATGTGGTTCGAAGAATGCATGGTGCTCTTAATCAAAAAAGATTTTTTCCTAGTGAAGTGTGTCCACTTTACTTTTCTGAAAAAGTATAGACCTCAAAAAAGCAAGCATATTCACCGCAAGGTGAAGTGTGCCCACTTAGTCCCCGAGCCTGGTAGTAGGTGACGTAGGCACGTGGTGCCAGGGTCAAAAAAGTCTTCATAGAAATTCTAAAACTGAGATGCATCGCGAGATGCAACGTACCGATGTAGTCCCCGAGCTTGCTGGAAGGCGAAGTATGAGCCTTGTAGCAAGGTCTAAAAAATTGAATTTACCAGTCCCCGAGCAAATCATACTTGTCTGCAATTGAATAGACTAATCGACCAGTCCCCGAGCATATAACGCTCGGTGGTCGGTACAGTCCCCGAATTCTCAAATTGGTGGACTGGTTGACCAGTCCCCGAGCGTATAGTGCTCGGTGGTCGGCATAGTCCCCAAGACTTCAAATTGGTGGGTTGATCGACCAGTCCCCGAGCACACTGTGCTCGGTGGTCGGTACAGTTCCCAAGACTTCGAATTGATGGGCTGATCGACCAGTCCCTGAGCACACTGTGCTCAGTGGTCTGTACAGTCCCCAAGACTTTGAATTGATGGGCTGATCGACCAGTTATATTTGTCTCTTGGAAAAAGTACCCTGTCATATGAATATGTGATGTGACAAGACCCCCTGACGTATTGTCAGACGGTTGCATGAAAAGGTGCGCCGGGTAACTGTGCAGCCGCTCTTTCTATGGTTCAAGAAAAAGAAACCCTCAATTATATAGAAAAGCCACCATATTAACTGCCGGTAAGTATTGAAAACCGAAACGCCGCATCCGCCGCCGGGCCCGCCCACTTCCCAAGAATGCGGAAGTGGAAGTGGTGGAACCGTTACCTATAAAGACTCAACACCAAGCCCGTAATTTTTACCCTGCCTTTTGCCTTCAAACCTTCTGTTCTTGCCATTCCTGCCCTCTCCAACCTCCATCCATGTTCGTTCAGCTTGCAATCGCTTTTGCAGCACCAATGGCGAAGAGTGACTCGAAGAAAAGAGCTGAGCTGATGGCGAAGGAGTGGAAAAAGTCCCGGAGCAGCACGAGGTCCCTCAATGACCTCGTCATGATGGGACTGCTTCACAACCAAGAGCTCGGCGACTGGAGGGCGCCGAAAGGGGAAAGCTACCCCGACCCCCGTGCCGGTGAGATCGTGGTTTTTGAAGATTTTTTCAAAAGGGGTTTTGGGATTCCTGTCCACCCTTTCCTCCAAGGTCTTCTTCTTTACTATGAGATCGGGATCTGCAATCTACACCCGAACTCGATTCTTCTTATCTCCACCTTTATTCATCTGTACGAGGCCTATGTTGGAATAGAGCCGCACTTCGACCTTTTTCATTACCTTTTTTGTCTGAGGAAGAAAAGAGCAGTTGGAGGCTCTAAGATTGCAGGTGGAGTATACCTCAATCTACGTGATGGAATGAAGAACCGGTACCTCAACTGCCCGTGGAACACTTCCCTCACCGAATGGTATAAGAAGTGGTTCTACATCAGGGAAGAGCCGGGTAGCTCCACGTTCTGCGACGTGGGCTACATCCCCGAGAAGAGGGTCAGCTGGACAGACTGCCCGGACTTCTCTGGTCAAGTGGCGGACCTGATGAAGCTGATCGATTGGTCCTGCTTAGATGGGCCAGGAGTGGTCGGGAACTTTATTGTACGCCGGGTGATGCCCTGCCAGAGGAGGGTACACTCGGCGTACGAGTACGCGGGGAGCCAGGACCCGACCAGGATGAGCCCTGATGGTCTGGAGAAGACGGAGGTGCAGCAGCTGATGAACGAGTTGTTCAACTTTACAAACGACAACTTCGTTCGAAGCAGTGATCGTGTGCATGCCTTCAAACTGGGGCGACCAGCTCCTAAGGTAAATAAATAGTGTTATTGACTAGTATTGCTTTTTGAGCACTTGTCCTAGTTGATGACTTGTCATTGGTTCTTCTGCAGATTGGAGACATTGACCGGTGCGAAGTGTACGTGTCACTGGCACCTGGTATGGAGAATCCTGCGGGCATGGACCCACCAGAGGATGACGCTGCTCGGTGTTCTCAATACACCAGCAGCGAGGAGGAGCAGAACCGTCCCGCCTCGACCACCGAGGATAGAGTAGCGGGGAAAAGGCCACTGGTGGCGGATCCGTCCCTGCGGAGGCGCTACTGGCGAAAAGCAGCCAAGCGCCAAAGCGCCGTTGGCTCGTCAGGATCACCGATGATGACGACGACGAGGAGGAGGTCACGCCTTCTTTGGTCCGGAGGCCGCGCAGTCATCCGGACGTTGCGTCGGTCACCACTGGTCGGATGACCAGCGACCCTCCTGCCCCACACGTCGAGGTGACGCGTGTCGTAGAGATGAGGGCGGAGGCACCGACCGGTAGGACCAGGAGGAGGTTCTTCACAGTGACGCACAGGCGCTCTGATCTGTAAGTTGTTCAATCTTACTCTCGTACTTTGATATATTTTGCATTTTGTTGCTGGTACTTCTGACATTGATTAAATGTCGCACTTTTGTTAGCGCGGCGTCAGACATTGACCCTGACAACGTTGCTGGCCGGGGGACGGCCGAGCCCATGGTTGTCGTCAGAGATGCCGCTTCAGACCACCCAGGAGCGTGCCGAGGAGCAGCCCACGGTGGTGATCGCGGCTGAGACTGCCGAAGAGCACCCAGCCCCAGCAAGGGCCAGAGCAGGCACCCCTACGAGGGATGGAGAGGCTGCGAGGACGCCTCCCCCAAGCAACGTTGTGGAGGAAGAAAACAGAGCGCCGACTCCGTCGCATGCTGAAGAAGGGAGAGTCCCAACCCCGCCCCGAGGAGAGGCCTCTTCACCAGTGGACTCCCCTGTGTAGGGAATAGCTTGGACCCTTTTAAGTAAGGTGGCTGTCTGTCCCATCGCGGCGATCAGATGTGCGCGTACGCTGGATCGGACACCCTGGCACTCGGGAGCATCAGGGAGTCGGTCTAGGTTTGCCATAGCGACAGCCACGTTAGCACTTGGCGTTTTGTAGACTTGCTGATCTCCGACCATGTCGAAAGCGTCACTGAGGTTATGCGGCGGGAGCTGCCATTCCTCGTCCGCACGTCGCCAAGCACGGTCGGCATTGCGCTGTTCGCGGAGCTGCCTCTGCTCGTCTGTCTCTCCATCGACGACCGGTTCGTCGTTGCTGACATTGAAGACAAGATCTCCCCGCCGGGGCGGAAAGACCGGGAAGTGAGAGAAACCCGGAGGGTACGGCGGTAAATCTAGGTCGTAATCCTCGTCCTCAGAGTTTATAACCTCAGTGGGGACGGATCCAGTGCTGGAGTTTGTGCTGGAAGCCTAATTGTTTGGTAGTTCTTGGATCGTCACCATGTTGACGTAGTGACGAGCTGGTTGACTGCTCCGTTTTGGCAACCAACCCGCCCTGTTGAAAAGGGATTGGATGTGTCGTGAGTAGTAAACGGCTGAGTTGTTTAGCCTGTAAGGAGGACTCTGGTCTGGGTCTGCCTTGAGTTCAACGGATCGCCCTGTGGGGGTGGAAGTTATTGTCAGAGACGTCCCCAGTCGTTCGTGTGTGACGACACAAGTTGGGCGGCAGGAGTCGAAATAGTCCATCGGCGCAACTTGATCAGATTGGCGTGAGATTCCATCTACTAGTTGGGAAGCTTCGAGGAGCCTGAGATCGGCGCGATCAAGGGCTTGGAAAAGGTCCGCGCCGTCGACCTTCTTTCCCTTGTAACGAGGGAGCGGTGGTCGAGTGCTCGGTGTCAGCGTGATCGGAGTCGATGCCACTGTCATCCCAGATCGGATCTGGGTTTCTTCCAAAGTCGTGGTCGTGAGGCCGCCGCCGTGAGTCGTCCACGTGGTCTGGCCGACGGTGAACGTGAGGCCTTCAGGCATGCCCGCGGAAGCTGGAACGATAATCATCTTGTTCGCAGGGAGAGCTGTACGCACACCCCCTACCTAGCACGCCACTGTCGACGAAAGCTAGTCGGCAGTCTGCCTTGGGGTATACCCACGGTAGTAGTTTATCGGTAGACGGTGCGCAAGCTACGAACTCAATGGTGACGCAAGACACAGACAAGGTTTTTATCCAGGTTCGGCCGCCGTGTGGGCGTAATACCTACGTCCTATGTCGGATTGTATTGGATTGTGTTTAGAGAATAATAATGTGTCCTATGGGGGTCCCTTGCCTCTCCTTATATAGTCCGGAGGACAGGGTTACAGATCTGGGAACTAATCCTAGTCGGTTACAATTGCCATAGACAATTCGATATCAATTCCTATTCTAACCGACTAGATTCCTACTTGATCTCCATGCCTTGTTTCCTTGCGCGAAACTCTGAGCAGTCGGATCAGGCTTTGAACTCGTCTCGTAGTGGGCCAAGCCTCCTGGCCCAAGTCCGGCCGTAAGGGTATAGGGGTTTATACCCCCACAGGTCGTCACTTGTCGTCGTGCCTGACGGGTCATGTCGTTGCGTGCTTTGTGCCTCGCCTTCGGCCCAGGCACAACCTTGTGGGCCAATTTTCGTGTCGGGCTGGCCCGTCTAGCTTGACAATTTGCACGGGTCGTGCCCGCTTGCAACCCATCTTTGATCAATTTAACACACAGTGTATATGTATTCATCAAGAATTCAAGTAATAATTGATTCGAGTGATAACGGATCCATATTTTTCATATGTGTTCATCAATTCAACATACAATACCAGATTTTCACCAAGTGATAACCAAAATTCACTAGTCACCATCATTGATCACCACAGTTACACAGAATATAGAGATATATGAAAATGATAATCAAAATGAGATGTATGTGTAATGCTGCCTCATTACAAATCTTTCTAGGTGAAACTCACCCTTGTGAGAAACCCTAGAAAGAAAAAAAGTACAACCAGCTCAAAATTAACTTTAACTGTCTTACAATCTATTGTGGCATAGTTCAAATGCCACCTAAAATAACAATGATCACTCATCTCACAACAAAAAGATCACTCACTCATCTCATAGTCACAATGATCACTCATTCACAACAATAGTAAAAGAGTACTCTAAAGTCTCATCTCACTAAGTACCAGTCCTAGAAGCACTAGCAGCAGCATCTCCAGTCCCGTCGCTTCCTTCATCTAAATCAAGATACAGATTTTGGAATGACTACTCAAGCTCTGGGTTGACAGTATCATGTTGTTCCCTTCTTGCTCCTAGCTCCTCATCCTTGATGCAGGTTAGCATCTCCACGTTATCTGGTAATAGGAGCCGCCACCACACTTCAAGTATCCTGCCAAGCATACTAAAACAAGACTCAAAAGAGACAATAGATATCGGAACAGACATGATATCTCTAGCCATTATAGATAGGACTGGATATGTTAGCTTATGGTCATGTCACTAGAGAAGTATGTCGAAATCATTCTCATAAGAAGTGACACAATCATAATCTAAGTAAGGTGAGAGCTCACTAATAGGAGAGGCAGATGAGGTGGAAGAGACTGGTGGAGGATCAACAACTAATCCTGATCCAATGTTGGCTGTCATTATAGACCAATTATAAACTGCCAACTTGATCCAAAAGGAGAAGAAGCAATCATATTATATACACACATGCATTTTATTACTAACAAGTTCCACTTGTACCATAGTGATTATATTTTGCAGGAATTATAGTGCAACAAGTGAAAATGTGCCATACCACGAAGAAAGCACAAATTACCAGAAGACGTATTCAGAAATGCGCAAACCAAGAAAATAAAGAAAGGCCCAAACAACACAGAACTGGGCCTGATCGTAACCACACTGAAAGCCCTAGTTTGGTTTTGGATAATTGATGAAACCCTAGTACTAACCTCTATACTAAGTGTGTGTAGACTTAATGAGGTTGGTACATGCCAAGTGATGGAGCAAGAGATGATCATGGTGATGATGGTGATAATCACAAAATGATCAAGTGCTCAACTTGGAAAATAAGAAAGAGAAAAACAAAACCCTATGGAGATCAAGGCAAAGGTATTGCTTAGGTTTTTGGTTTTGGTGATCAAGACACCATAGAGGGTGTGATGACATTTAGGATAGGTAGCCGTACTATAAAGAGGGGAATTCTTTGGCTAAACGGTTATCGAGTGCCACTAGGTGTCATTGCTCATGTGCATGCATTTAGAACTTAGTGAGCTAACTTAACTCCTTCAAAGAAAATGATTGTGAAAATGCTAACACATGTGCACTTGTTGGTTTACACATTGTGGTGTTGGCACACTTTGAGAAGGAGGTGGAGTTTGAAGGGTAGAGAGAGTTTGAAGGGTGGTTTACACATTGTGGTGTCGGCGCTTTTGAGAAATTGAAATGCATATTTTCTATTGCGCCGGTGGAAAACTTTGGAGAAGTCGTGGGAGTGTTTCGGAGAAACACTCACCGGACGCTGGCCTTTGAGGCACCGGACGCTGAGGCTGAGCGTCCGGTGTGCTGTGGTGCTAGGGTCAAGCACCAGACGGTGAACACCGGATGCAGGGGAGCTCCTGTTCATGCGTCTGGTGCATTCTGACTTTGGCCGTTGTGTTTGACTGGAAGCACCGGACGCTCAGGGAGCGTCCGGTGGTGTGCGTCCGGTGCCCTGCACGTTTTGCAATGCTCTATGGATTTAAGACCGGTGAGCACCAGACGCGTCCGGTGCTCAGCGTCCGGTGACCTAGCGCATTTGCAGACCTCTCTGTGTTTAAGACCGGTGCGCACCGGACATGTCCGGTGGTAACTTGCTCAGCGTTCGGTGCACTGCAGGTGACTGTTAGACTCTGACATGAGAGGTTCAAAAGGCGACACGTGGCTGATGTTGGAGCACCGGTTGGAGGGGCTGAGCGTCCGGTGCCCCCTAAAGAGCGTTCGGTGACCCCGATTTTTGTCCAGTGAAAGAGCCAATGGCTCTATTTCTTTGAGAGGCTATATATATGTGTTTGGCCGGCTTGGGGCTCACACTCTTGGCATTCTAACATACTTGACATCCTTATGAGCCTAAGCCAACACCTCCCACTCATCTCCTTCATAGATTAAACATCTTTGTGAGATTGGGAGTGATTCCAAGTGCATTTGCTTGAGTGATTGCATCTAGTGGCACTTGGGGATCGTTCTAGCTGCGGTATTCTTGTTACTCTTGGTGGTTGCCGCCACCTAGATGGCTTGGAGCAGAGGAGGAGGATTGGCACGAGTTGGTGATTGTTCGTGGCCATCTCCCGGTGATTGTGAGGGGTTTGTGCCTACCTCGGCGGAGAGCCAAAGGCAACATTAGTAGAATGCTCGTGTCATTGAGCTACCTCACTTGTGGGTAGGTTCTTGTGGTGTCCTAGTGAGGACGAGGTTCGTGCTACACCTCTTAGCCACCGAACCACCAAGTGTTGGTCGACACAACGGGGACGTAGCGTGCCGGCAAGCATGTGAACCTCAGGAGAAAATCATGTGTCTTCATTGTGTTTGTTGATTGGATTTCTCCCGGTGATTGGACTTCATTTTATTGATTGGTTCATCCCCTCTACACGTTGGTATAAAGATCAAACCATCTCTCTTACTTTCTTGCAAACTAGAGTAGCTTACATACTTATATAGAAACTTTAGGTAGCTCTATAGTGTAAGTAGAGACATAGCTCTTGTGTGCCTAGTGATCATATCAACTAGAATTGTTGGATAGGTGGCTTGCAAACCCCCTTTTAGAGCTAGAGCAAAAAGCTTCGCTTTGTTATTTACTAACCCCTTGCTCTTGTGAATTTGTAGAATTTTTAAATAGGCTATTCACCCCCCTCTAGCCATATTAGGACCTTTCACACGGGAGAGATCCAGGCCTAGAGCTAAACCGACCACACGAAGGCAGTGGCCAGGGGGACCCACCCAAGGTGCGGCCGCACCCTGGTGCGGGCGCACCCCTGGAGGCGGCAAACCAGGCCCATCTTTCTCAAGCGGTTGCATGCCACCATGCATAGGACGGTTTCACCTACTACCAAATTTAGATGCGACGAACCATTCTAGTTTCACTATAAAAAGAGAGGCACTCCCCCCTTTTCAACACACACATCAATTGGAGTCAATTTACCTCACACCTCTCACTTGTATCTTTAGTCTAGATTAGTAGTAGAGCAAGGCAAGAGCTAGCAAGGAGAGCTTGTCTCCTTGGAAGAAAGGATCTTCTTGGTATGAATAATATTCAATCTTCTTCAATGAGCAAGTTCTATTCATCTTTATATGATTATGCATATGAACTAGAGTATGGTTGTGTTCTTATCATGTTCAAAGTATATGAACTAGTTCTTAGTTCTTGTGCTATGTTCTTAATATGTTCATCATTGTTCTTCATTGTTCATCAGATTAGTATGATTATGATTAGAATTAGGAATGTGATGATGGTTCACTGTGCTGTGATGGTTGCTCTTAGCCTAGCCTGTCACTTCGAAGGGGTGGGCCCCGTGGGGGTTAGGAGTTGTTTCCAATTATGTGAACATGGTGTTCAGGTATGCGGGAATCAGTGGATGTGCGGGTATCTTTCGGGTAGAGGGGTAGGTGGCAGGGTAGTGACAGCTCTGTCATCCTTTGCATTCCCCCACGATCAGGTATTCCGATAGGAGTTTTGTAAAGTCTCTATCGGCTGGGTATCCACCTGCGGGGATCTCCCCTCATCTTAGGCTTAGTTCTATCTCTATTTATTGCTAATTAGATGATCCGCTAACAGTTCTATGCATAGTTATATGTGACCCATGCCTGCTCAAGTAGATTTATTTCTTTATTCTTTGTTTATTATTTCTCTTCTATTTTATCCTTGAGGTTGATCCAATGTGTGTCCACTATCTTGAATATCATGTTTATTCCTCTTTACTCTATGTCTACCAAGCATTCAATAAGTAATCATGTTTACACCATGTTTGATCCCTTTGCCTTCCTACGGGAATTATAAATTCGACACCCTTGAATACTCATGGGTTGAAATGCTACAATGATAGTTTTGTCCGCTTACAGTTATATTACTTCTTCATTCATGAACTATCGATTGGCGTACCTAAGTACCGTTACTTAAGATTGTAATCCTTGTGCACTTTCAAGCGTAGTGCCATAGCTTTGCATATCACAAGTAAGGATGGTTAGGAAGGCCAATCCGGCATTCCTAATTATTGTTACCAGACTGCACTGCTAAGGCCTACGCCCTCGAGTTGCCTTGGGTTATCTCTCTGATGTAGTCATAGTTACGGTATGCCAACACCCGACATTTCTGGTGTCATTGCTAAGGATGGATCTATGGTCTATTTTTAGTATTGACGCTAAGAAATGCCAACAAGCATTTCTGGCACCGTTGCCGGGGAAGGCAAAAATCATACTGGCATATATTGAATGCATAATAAGCATTGGTAGCCATAGATTAAGCAGGATAACTTTACTGTTTTCTTCCTCTTTTTATTGGAATGAAAACAGGATAGTGTATGAGCGGTTTCAACTTGCCGGCAAACTTCTACAGTGATCCTGAAACACTCCTAAGGAAGAGAAGGGTTCATACTGTCTCTTCTTCTGCTACGCAACCGGCAAGTGAATCAACTGTTCCAGCACCAACCGCACCCATCGCTATGGCCAAGACACTCCGTGACTACTCCACTCCTGTTGTTGCCAACGTGCCGACTAGGCTCGCTGTCAATATGGGGAATGGAAGCTTCAAGATCTGCACTGGCCTCATCTCTATGGTGCAGGCAAGCCAATTTTGTGGCCTGCCAAGCAAGGATGCCAACGCCCACCTTTAGAACTTCCTTGAGCTGTGCGACACACTCGTCATCAAGGACGTCGCGCAGAACAACATCAGGCTCCGTCTGTTTCCCTTTTCTGTCGCCGGAAAGGCGAAACAATAGTTTTATCAGAACAAGGAAGTTGTTGATACATGGGAAAAGTGCTCCGTGGCATTCCTCGCCAAGTTCTTCCCCATGAGGAGGACCAACGCTCTGAGGGGGAAGATCCCTAACTTCCAGCAGTCTTCACTTGAGTCCATACCCGAAGTATGGGAGAGGCTCCAGGAGTACATCCGGGCCTGCCCTCATCATGGAATGGAAGACTGGCTTGTGCTCCAGAACTTCTACGAAGGCCTCACGGCCATGTCAAAGGGGCACGTAAATGCCACAGCTGGAGGTGCATTCCTTTCTCTCACCATTAATGAATCTACTGCTCTCATCGAGAAGATGGTGGCAAATCAAAGCTGGGGAGAAGGAAGGAAAACACAAAAAGGCTCACAATCTGCGAAGGAGGCAGATGTGCTTGCCGTAAAAATAGACTTGCTGCTACAAAGGATGAATGGAAAAGTTGCAAATCCCAACATGGGCACCGTCCAAGCAGTGAACTCACACACATCGTGTGAAGTTTGTGGTGATGATGGCCATTCAGGGAACAATTGCCCCGAAACCCAAGAAGAAGCAGTATATGTCAACAATGGGTTTCGGCCACCACAGCAAGGTAACAACGGGTGGAACAATCAGCACTGCCCGCAGGGTAATTTCTTCAATCAGCCTTCCTTGAAAGATCTGGTCATAGGGCAAGCTAAAATCAATGAGAATCTGACCAAGAAGTTGTCCTACAATGACAAGATCATTGAGAACATCAATGCCAAGCTTTAAATTCTTTGTTCATCTCTCAAAAGTCAGAAGAGTTTCAACATGATGATAGAAACACAGATAGCACAGATAGCTGCATCAATTCTAGTCACTGACACAGAGAGGATCCCAGGACAACCGGAAACATCTACTAAATTTGTCCATGCAGCCACAGAAGAATGAAGAAAGGAAAGTCTTGCCAACGGACTATAAATGTTGAGCCTTTGCCGAAGGCATTCGGTAGTTATCTAAAAAAACTATATATAATAAAAATAAATTTTGTGCTATTTGTGTCCCAATAAAGATATCTAAAGGGGGCCCACGACATCAAGCAAGCTTGGGGGAGGTGTCCCCGCTCAGGTATTATGTCTTTTTAAATTCTTTAAATTTCGTTTTAATTTCCCTTTTTATAGAAAGTTTTTATTTTTAGTTTCTAAAAGTTTCCCTTTCTATAGTTTTATTTTTAGTCAAAAATAAAGTTTCTTTGAAAATCTTATAAAAATTATTTTCTAGTAGTATAGATTTTCCCATTTCCAAATCTTATTTTTATATATTTTTTGAAAAACAAAAAATATTTTGAATGAATATGTGGAAAATCAAAATCTGGAGCAAGATTTCGAACCAAGTCTGATCGTAACCAGAGAGACGTTGGAGAGAGCCGTTGGAGCCAGCGGCCAAAAGGCCGGGCAGAGGCAGGCCCACCACTAGTGCGAGCGCACCATGGTGCGGCCGCACCCTGCCGAAGGCCTGCTGGCCTCGGCCTTTGGGCAACGGCTAGTAGCCGTTGAGGGGGGCGCTCCCCCACCTGCGATCAACTCTATAAATAGAGAGGATCCCGGGTGGAGCACCTCACCCCTCTCACACACATTTTTTTACTCTTCCCTTCTTCACTCTCTTGCTCCACTTTGCTTCATAGCCTACTCCACAAGCTTACTGCAAGAAAATTCTATCAAAAACCTCTTGCACACTTCACTCTCTAAGCAAAAATACCATACACTTGTGCTAGCTCGTCCACCATGAATAGAATTTTCAGGCTTAGAAGGAGCCGCCGCCAACGCGGGGAAGATCCACCAACCCCTGCAAGGAACGAGCAGCCGACACATAGAGGATAGAAGGAGGAGCCACACAGCCACACCATTGACGAGGCCGACGCCCCCTTCGACGACTTGGAGAGCGAGCGGGAGATGCAGACATACAACCTCATGAAGGAACGCGAGTTCCTCCATTCGCCGGCATTCAACCCCGCATTCTTGCACCAAATAGGTATGGATGTTCAGTTTGATACTATTTTCGAGCATCTTGGTTGGAGTAGAGTTGTCCTCGTTCATGAGCTTGGGTCACATCTTTTGACGATCTAAATTTTGGGCACTCTACAAATTGTCGATTATGGTATTACCTTCTGTTGCTTTGGAAGAGATTTCGGTATTTTTTGGAAGGATCTTACCAACCGTTTGGGTTTCCACGAGCGGTACTCCATTGACTTAGGTTTCTCCCTCGGGGGTTACCAATGTCATGCTTTCTAGCATTTGATCTCAGGGCAACACGTCATTGGAAAGTTTCAGGAGCATTCTGCCAACATCCATCACCCCACTCTGAGGCTTCTCCATAAGTGGATTGCTAGTTCGTTCTTTTCAAGAGATGATACACATCTTGCTTACGACATAGAGTTGAAGTTGCTTTATGTTGCGCTCAAAAAGATTAAGGTTGCACCTGTTGTTGAGCTTTTTAATCATTGGTTGCATTCCATTAAGACTTCAACTGCTATCATGTGCACATCTCTTATTACTCGCCTTGCTACAAGTGTTGATCCCCATAGTGCTAATACCATTATTTACATCATTACTCCTCGCATCATGATTAATGAATCATATATTTCGCATGCACATATGATTAAACATGACGAAACAGGTAAAAAGATTTTATATTATTTTCCAGGATATACAAACGAGATCTAGTTACCTAACCTGGATCTCGCTCTGTATAATTTCCCATCACTCACCTTCACCCTCACTGAGAGGGCAGGAGGACGCAAGAGCTTTGTTTCACGCAGGAACTCACGGAGGAGCGAACAAGAAGAGCAGCCAGCACAAGCAGCAAGGGCAGCACAGCCAGCACCATCCGCACAGCCAGCACAGCACACTCCTCCACCAGCTATGCTAGGGATGGGATGGACCCCTGCTATACCTACACCCGAGTTTACCCCTGGGTATGGATATAGTATGGGATACGTTCCTCACCCCTACGAGGCAGGAGGTTCGAGCTAGCAGGCAGGATGGTCGAGCTGGCAGGCGCACGGAGGCGCAGGCCCAAGCGAGCCAGAGGCATATGGGGTAGGGGGATCCAGGCATCACGAGCCAGGACACTCCTCAAATTCTGAGGGAATGCCACCCTCCGTTCACCCTCAGGTCACACTGGACGTCCTCAACACTTGCATGGGAGGATTGGAGCTCCAGAACAGGCAGATCCAAGGTACGCTGAATGCCCACATCCAGACTGCTACCCAATGGCTTTAGCAGACCCAGTAGAGCTTCATCAACCTTGAGAATGCAAGCCGTCGCCGGCACGAGGCACAGATGGCCTACCTGTGATCCATGGGACATTTCCCTAGACCGTAGCAGTGAGCTAACTTGGGGGAGGACCCCCACAAGAGGTAACATGTATCTTACATTCTTGCACTTAATTTTAGTTCATTAATTTCAGCAATTTTTCATCATCTTCCAAAAAAATCCACTCTCATGTGCGCTGTGATATGTTAGTTTCTCTTCTGTTGAAATGATGAATAGTTGCTCTGTCTATAATTCTCTAGTATCTAAGTTATAATTTAGTGTTCATCAAGATTTAAGTTTGTTGGCTAAAAAATGTCTCATTCTAAGAACTTGAAATCTTGTGGGTTGCAAATGCATGATCCTTTTCTAAGTTGTTGCGACACATGATATGGTATAAATAGATTTTGCTATGACTTTTTTCTAAGAGAAATTTGACATCCAGAGTTTTCTTTTAAAAAATTCAAAATAAAGAGTTCCTCAATGATTATGAAATACCTACCAAGGCCATATGACTTGCTTAGTAGTTTGTACACCTTTAGTCATATGCGGCTTGCGGCGCTTTTAGTTGAATCAAATCCCAGGTATCCTAGAGTGAGATTATGGTCATGCACCCATGATATGAGATTCACGCACCCACCAAATAAAGCTGACTCTCACACTGAGAAGTTGTGCACAACATGCACCCTTCCATCCACCAAAAATATGCCAACTCTTACTCTGAGAGTTGTGCCTTAGCTTCCACCAAATAAGTATGCCAAACTCTCACCCTGAGGTTTGCGCATCTCCATACACAATTTTACTCCTTACATCACCATCATGACATCTCTCTATTTTCCTCTTTGAGATCCCTTTAAAACATGTGGGCATCAGTTATCCATGAAAAAAAATAAAGGAAAAGCCAAAGGGCATGGACGGGAAAATCAAAATCCCCATCAGAATATATATATGATCCATTTTTTAGGGCCCATATGTTTACATTCCCTCAATCTCATCCTCAAATAAAGAGAGTCATAATACATGGAGTAAACAAAAAAATTTAGATAGGACTACCACCAAAAAGTCCACACACTTGCACATCTCAATCAAGGTGTATGACTTGTATCCCCTCATGGTCCGGGCTTTAACTTGGCAACACAAGTGTCATAAGTACGCCCACATTTATACCTTTCCAAAGCTCCATTCTCAGCCTTAGTGGTAGATCTTAAAGGCAAACACAAATGCCTTTGGTGAGGATTTCATACACATTGAGCGATCGAGAGAATCATTCGAGGAACTTATTTATTTTACAAAAATTTATAAAACCTCCGGATTGATGGTCTATCAAGGGATGAATGAATGGTAAGTCTGTTACAACCATTCTATCTTGCAACCACCCAAGAAGTTGGAAAAGCTATAAGCCCCATGAGAAGTCAAGGTAAAGAGTGGATAGCATGCCAACTTATTTAAATTGCGAATGAATGCTTTGTTATAGGTATGATACTCTTGAATTATATCGGCATAGTAGCAACTCCTGATCAACAACCATACTTAATTATTTGCTCGAGACGAGCAAAGGTTAAGCTTGAGGGACTTGTTGGCAGTTATTATAGACCAATTATAAACTGCCAACTTGATCCAAAAGGAGAAGAAGCAATCATATTATATACACACATGCATTTTATTACTAACAAGTTCCACTTGTACCATAGTGATTATATTTTTGCAGGAATTATAGTGCAACAAGTGAAAATGTGTCATACCACGAAGAAAGCGCAAAGTACCAAAAGACATATTCAGAAATGCGCAAACCAAGAAAATAGAGAAACGCCCGAACATCGCAGAACTGGAACTGATCATAACCACGGGAGAGATCCAGGCCTAGAGCCAAACCGACCACGCGAAGGCGGTGGCCAGGGGGACCCACCCCGGGTGCGGCCGCACCCTGGTGCGCAAACTGGGCCCATCTTTCTCAGGCGGTTGCATGCCGCCATGCATAGGACGGTTTCACCTACTACCAAATTTAGATGCGACAAACCGTTCTAGTTCCACTATAAAAAGAGAGGCACTCCCCCTTTTCAACACACACATCATTTGGAGTCAATTTACCTCACACCTCTCACTTGTATCCTTAGTCTAGATTAGTAGTAGAGCAAGGCAAGAGCTAGCAAGGAGAGCTTGTCTTCTTGGAAGAAAGGATCTTCTTGGTATGAATAATATTCAATCTTCTTCCATGAGCAAGTTCTATTCATCTTTATATGATTATGCATATGAACTAGAGTATGGTTGTGTTTTTATCATGTTCATAGTATATGAACTAGTTCTTAGTCCTTGTGCTATGTTCTTGATATGTTCATCATTGTTCTTCATTGTTCATCAGATTAGTATGATTAGGATTAGAATTAGGAATGTGATGATGGTTCACTATGCTGTGATGGTTGCTCTTAGCCTAGCCTGTCACTTCGAAGGGGGTTAGAAGTTGTTTCCAATTACGTGAACATGGTGTTCAGGTATGCGGGAATCAGTGGATGTGCGGGTATCTTTCGGGTAGAGGGGTAGGTGGCAGGGTAGTGATAGCTCTGTCATCCTTTGCATTCCCCCACGATCAGGTATTCCGATAGGAGTTTTGTAAAGTCTCTATCGGCTGGGTATCCAGCTGCGGGGATCTCCCCTCATCTTAGGCTTAGTTCTATCTCTATTTATTGCTAATTAGATGATCCGCTAACAGTTCTATGCATAGTTATATGTGACCCATGCCTGCTCAAGTAGATTTATTTCTTTATTCTTTGTTTATTATTTCTCTTCTATTTTATCCTTGAGGTTGATCCAATGTGTGTGAAAGGACCAAGATGCCCAAGAGGGGGGGTGAATTGGGCTTCTCTAAAAAAAATTTAAGCAACCTATAAGCTCCAATTCAACCCCTTGTGCCTAGTGTGACTTAGAGAGCTACCGGATAAAAAGTTTTGCAACCTAGTTCCAATCCTATTCTAGCATGGCAATTCTAAGAATGTAAAAGCACAAAGTTAATGCTAGAAAGTAAAGGAGTAGTGGAAGAAAATGCTCGGCGATGTTTTGCCGAGGTATCGGAGAGTCGCCACTCTCCACTAGTCCTCGTTGGAGCACCCGCGCAAGGGTCTTGCTCCCCCTTGGTCCGCGCAAGGACCAAGTGCTCTCTACGGGCTGATTCTTCGACACTCCGTCGCGGTGAATCGCCCAAAACCGCTCACAAGCTTGACACGAGCCACCCACAAGAACTCCGGGCGGTCTTCGTGCCTCCAACCACCACTGAACCGTCTAGGTGATGGCGATCACCAAGAGTAACAAGCAACGACCTCTCACTTGACCCAAACAAGGCTCTAGAGAGTGGTGGATGCACACTTAACTCTTGGAACTCACTAGAGGAGGATTCTCTCAAGAAATCACTCAAGTCTCAATCCTCTCTAGGCTCTTGCTACTCTCTTGCTCCACAACAAGTTTCTCTGGTGTTCAAATGGGCAAGAGACCTCTCATGGACGAGGTGGAGGAGTATAAATACTATCCACGAAGTCCAAAGGTCGGCCAAACGTTTTCCATTGAAAACGGGGTCACCGGACGCACATTATGTTGCACCGGACGCACTGCACCGAGCGTCCGGTGCTTCATAACGGCTAACTGTACTTCTCTCTGACTAGTCACCGGACGCTAACTTGCAGCATGGGACCGGACGCTACCCGGTGCGTCCGGTGCTAGCGTCCGGTGCTCAGGGGAACTTTACAAGTTCCCTGGGTATGGGACCGGACGCTACCCGGTGCGTCCGGTGCTAGCGTCCGGTGCCTAACCCTAAGCACGGCACTGTCCCAACGGCTAAGGACCTCACCGGACGCACTCACAGAGCGTCCGGTGCCCCTTTGGGCACCCAAACTTCGTCGAAACGCGATCGCTCCAAAACAAAGTTGGTTCCTCTCGATCTAAGGACTATCTCTGAGCTGCCTAGTGCTAGGTTTACCAAGTGTGCACCACACCTAAACCTAAAGCCTTGCCTAAGTCAAGCTACTAGAACAAAGCCCCTCTTAATAGTACGTTCAAAGGAAAACAAAGTCCTAAACTACTCTAAGTGCCCTTCTTCACCATATGGCACTTAGACCTAGTCTAGTCTTGACGATGTCCATCCATCCTTTGAAAACCGAAACGATTTCCACTATTAAGTAGGCATGTACGTCCCTGTCCATCGAGTACCTATTTACCATGACCTTACCTATGACTTTGCCTCCGCAAAACACACGTTAGTCATAGTAATCAATAATGTCATTAATCACCGAAATCACTAGGGGCCTAGATGCTCTTTCAATCTCCCCCTTTTTGGTGATTGATGACAACCTCGAGTATGAAAAGGGTTGAGGTTTTTAAAGTGACTTGGTTTCAATAAACATGTTACAATAAGAACAAAGGGATTAGTCATGCTTATATCAACCAAGTCCAATACCCTGCATCCAAATATGTGAGTGATATATGACAGGATGTAATCATAAGGCTCATAAGTACATCAGAGTAAAACGCGGAAGCAAAGGTGATATGAGCTAAAACACATGACATTAAGATATCACAATAACCACAAGTCATGTCTCACAACCATAGTATCTCACACAAGTGCAATGCAAGAAAGTAAGCATGATGCATGATAAAGTAGCACACATAAAAAGGTATCTCAAAAGAATAAACTCTTAAACGCCCTCTCTAGCTCCCCCTAACTCCTAACTCTGATACACTCTCTCCCCCTTTGGCATCAAGCGCCAAAAACCTAAGAAGCCGGTGGAGGAGGCGGAGCAGTGGAGTCCCTCGGCACGGCCACGAAGCGAGCTGCATCATCTGAACTATCGGCAGTCGAGGCAGAGGAGGTAGAGTGACCCTCTGAAGCTGCAGGTGCTGGTGAAGCGGTCCGGGTCTGCTCTAGAGCTGTCACAGGCTGTGGTGGCTGCTCGAGTCCGGCTGAAGAAGCTGGCACAGACTCGGTCGCTGTAGCTGTCGTCTCTGGTACGGTAGTAGACGGTGCAAGCTGCTCGGATGACGCTACAGACGACGACAGAAGCTCTGTAGTGGTAACTGGCGCCATAAAGACTGCAGGAGCCTGCAGAGGAGGAGGCGTAGGGTCACCAGTCAGAGCACTGTAGGTGAAGCTCAGGTGCGGATCTGTCTGTGAATCCCACACAAGCTGTGACGTTGACGCTGACTGAGGAGTGAAGCCTGAGCGGAGAGGAGTGAACTGAGGTACCTGCTCAAAGCCTGAAGAGATAGCACCCTGGGAGACCTGGTGCTGTGGCATCGAGAACGGCTGACTCTGAGCTAGTAGCTGAAGCGGCTGCTGGGACGGGCTCTGAGTCTGAGGCGCTGGAGTCGGTGGCCTGACAATCGACGTGCCTGGGAGCTGAATCTGCGGTAGCTGAATCCCGGAGGCGGCCATGAGAGCGGCCATCATCGCTGTCTGCTGGGCCTGGAAAGCAAGCTGCTGCTCCTGAAAGGTGAGAAGCTGACGCTGGAGCTCATCCTGCCTGGCCTGCATGGCTGCATTGATGGCAGCCTGATCCCTGTCTCGCCTTGCCTGCTCCTCAGCTGCTCGGCGCTGATCTGCCCTCATCCCCTCCAAGATAGCAAGCAGGGCGGGGTCTGAAGCACTCGAAGAACCGCCTGCCTCGTGGTCGTGTGCTCTGGGAGGGAGATCAGTCACTGGCGGCTGATAGTCATCATCTGAGCTATCTGACGCAAAATCAAACTCTCCCTCAGCCTCTCCATCGGCGAAAACTCCAATCGCTATGTCCTGCTGCTCCTCTGACTCTGCAACTGCTGTTGTACTGCGGGTGCCCCTAGGAGAAGGTGGGGGCACCAGTCCACGTGGAGCACGAGGAGGAGGTGCAGCTCTGAGGTCGTGGTGTGCTCGCAGCATCTGCCTGGGGTCGTAGTGGGGAAAGACAGTGTCTGACTCTTTCAACTCCCTCTGCAAGTGAGCTGGCAGGGGTAGGGGCCTGGCACGAAGAATCAGCAGGGTAATCCAGTGTGCGTACGGCAACTGACGTCGTCCCCTGAAGCTCTCGGAGATGGTGTCCTCTATCTCTGAGACGATCAGATCCCACAAATCAAATTGCGTCTGGGAGATGAGGTGAGCGACGAGCCACTGCTGGATACGAGTGAAACCGTCTCTGTAGCCTGTCCTGGGGAGAAGAGTCTTCCTCAACACAAAGTCAAGGATCCTAGCTGGGCGTGTCAAATCTCCCACTGTCCTGCTGGAGCCCTCCCCAAAAGGTGGACGGAAACAGGGAGCCACAAAGTCAACCGGTGGTATCTCACCACCGTGAGGACGACGAGGGGGATCCACGTTCCCGTAGCACAGCTGGTGAATCCTGGTGGGAGAGGCTCGCAGCCCAAGCACCTCTCTGGCCCTCTGAGCTGTCACTCTGTAGTCTGTGCCAGCCAGTGCGTAGTGGATGTAACTCTGATCTGGAGAAACCCATACTGACGCATAGAACTCTCTGACCCACTGCTCACAGTAAGTGCTGGGGAGTGCTAGTAACTCTGGAAGTCCGTGGAGGTAGGTGAAGTACTGACGAATATCTGCTCCAACCACATTCCCCAGTATCTCTAGGTCTATCACTCTGTGCTCCCTGAACTGTGCCTGAGAGCGAACCAGTGCCTCGTAGATGTCCTCCTGGACTATTGTGTAGAACCTGGCACCGGCTCTAGGATCCCTGGCAGCTGGAAACCAGGTGGGAAACGGAACGAACCGCAGCTGCTGGATCTCTCTGGCTGACACAAGAGAGAGATCCCTGTGGATCCCGACTGGCCTCGGTCGAGAAGCTGGAGTGCCTCTGGCTGGTGTGGCACGAGCAGTGGAGGTAGACTGACTCTGCGTACCAGTCCGAGGAGTGGCCTGGGTACGAGCACGAGTCGACCTTCTGAGGGTCTGCTCCTGCTCCTGTGCTGGACCCTCTGCCTGGGTCTCTGTCTCAGTGTCTGGATCCTCCTGAGTCGGATCCCTAACCACGAGCCTAATCCTCTGTCCTCCAATCGTCACGGTGCCTGGAGGGGATCCATGGAATGCCTCTGTCTCAAGAACTGCATGCCGCTGTCGTGGTGTGAGGTCATCCCCAATCCTCAGGGCACCTGAACGACCACCCCTCTTGGCTGCCTCAGCCGCTGCTGCAACTGCCTCTGCGACCTCTGCATCTCTGTCACTGGCCTTCCGCTTCTTGGTGGCCAGCTTCTTGCCTTTCCCTTTCTCTGCCGCTGACAGGCGACGGGGAGGATCACCTCCACCATCACCCCCTGGAGAACCTCCTGAGCCAGCTGCCGGACCACTGACGTTCTTGGTACGAGCCATTGCAAATCAGGCGACCAACAAGCAACCGACTGACAACGGAGAACAAAACGCTGCAGAGAATAGACAAGATAGGATATATATATATAAGAAATTATAACAACTAAAGGAGAGAGAACCCTATAGATCGCAAGATGAGATAAAGAATCGGGCGCGAACAGCTTACGATCCACGGACGAGATGCGTTCCAGATGAAATCTCTCGATCGACAACCACCGGAGAGTGCAAATCTTCTCCTCAAGGTGCTGCAGCGAGAAGACAATCGAGATTGGAATCAAAACCTAAATCAATTGCCTTAGACACAAACGATCAAACACCTTGAGGGCATGGATCAAGAACCTTACCCAAACCCTTGAAATCTCACGAAATCAGATCCACGCGAGAAGAGGAGGGAGGGGGACGAGTCCTCGGCGGATCTGGCGCGGGGAAACCTCCAAAGACGCCGGAGAACGGAGGGATCGGCGGTGTTGGCGAGGAGGCAACGGGTCTAGGGCACGGGCTCGGGTGGAGGATGGAGAAAAGAAACTGCCCGAGAAAAGCCCCAGGGCGCGGGCTTTATGCGCCCACCGCGGGGTCACCGGACGCTCTTAATGTGGCACTGGACGCGTCCGGTGACCACCGGACTCATGCGCAGAGAGGTCTGCAAAAATGCATCGCACCGGACGATGGGCACCGGACGCTGGTCTTAGCGTCCGGTGCTTTAGGTCACCCTAGGTGAGCACCGGACGCACCGCACCGGACACAGCAGAGACACTGTTCCTGCGTCCGGTGAGTGCAGTCTGGCACACTCACTGCACCGGACGCACAGAGACAGCGTCCGGTGCATCGTCCGGTGCTCCCCTGAGCACTTTTTCAACTAAGCACCACGTCCGACTTTGACCCAACCAAGTTCCATTTTCAAAGACACACAAGTAAACACCAAATGGAACTGGTATGAGTGACTTCTCTCAAAACCTCAAATTTTCACAAATATTTAGCCATAGGCTTAGTAGTTTTTATGAAAATAATTCGAGAAAATCACAAAGGAGCATCGTATGGCCATAAAGCTAGGGGTTTGAATCACAATGAGCTTTGAATGCTCCCCCTATCTATGGACGAACACAGGATGCTCAACGAATAACCGAAAAGAAACGGTCAACTAACAAGCATGCATATGATATGAGTTGTAATGCAATATTTGAAAGTAAACTAATGCTTGCCAAGTTTGATCCAAGGTTAAGCTTTTTCACACACACAAGGGGGTTATCTTAACCATGTTAGACAAGCCCTACATGCAAGTTGTATTTTAGATTTAGTATGCATGATATGCAAAGCAAAAGTTATTTACAAGATTCAACACACAACTTTTATCTTTTAGTGAAGTTGGATAGGTCAAGCACATTAAGTTCATTTCTCAACATACAAAACCTAGCTTCATCTAGGGGTTTTGTGAAGATATCCGCCAATTGATTTTCCGTTCCCACATTCTCTAGAGATATGTCACCTTTAGCAACGTGATCTCCAAGGAAGTGGTGGCGGATGTCAATATGTTTTGTGCGGGTGTGTTGAACCGGGTTGTTAGCAAGTTTTACGGCACTTTCGTTGTCACATAACAAAGATACTTTGTCTAGTACTACTTCATAGTCTAGCAAAGTTTGTTTCATGTAAAGTATTTGTGCACAACAAGCACCGACGGCAATGTATTCCGCCTCGGCCGTTGACAAGGCAACACTATTTTGTTTCTTTGACATCTAAGAGACAAGTGATCTACCTAGGAAGTGGCACCCTCCGGATGTGCTTTTTCTATCAATCCGGCACCCGGCATAATCCGAAACGGAATAGCCTACAAGTTGGAATCTTGCACCTTTGGGATACCACAAGCCTAGGCAAGGTGTGTATTTTAGATACCTAAGAATTCTCTTGACCGCAATCAAGTGAGATTCCATAGGCATTGCTTGATATCTTGCACACATACACACACTAAACATTATATCGGGCCTAGATGCGGTGAGGTAGAGTAGACTTCCTATCATGGAGCGATAGAGAGTCTTGTCAATAGGGTTACCTCCCTCATCCAAGTCGAGATGCCCATTTGATGCCATGGGAGTCTTGATTGGCTTGCAATCCATCATCTTGAACCTCTTGAGAAGATCTTGAGTGTACTTCTCTTGAGAGATGAAGACCCCTTCCTTCATTTGCTTGACTTGAAATCCTACGAAGAAGGATAGCTCCCCAATCATGGACATCTCAAACTCCTTGGACATCAAATCACCAAATTCCTTGCAAAAATCTTCATTAGTAGAGCCAAAAATAATATCATCAACATAAACTTGGCAAATGAAGATTTCCCCATTCATTTTCTTGGTGAAAAGTGTTGTGTCAACTTTCCCAATCTTGAAACCCTTCTCAATGAGGAAGTCCCTAAGCCTCTCATACCAAGCTCTAGGAGCTTGCTTGAGACCATAGAGAGCCTTGGACAACCAATAGACATGCTTGGGGTACCTAGGGTCCTCAAAACCGGGGGGTTGCTCAACATAGACAAGCTCATTAATATAACCATTTAAAAAGGCACTTTTCACATCCATTTGAAATAACTTGATATCATGACTAGATGCATATGCAAGTAGGATATGGATTGCTTCAAGTCTAGCCACCGGTGCAAAGGTTTCACCGAAGTCACGACCTTCCACTTGTGAAAAGCCTTTTGCCACAAGTCTTGCCTTGTTGCGCACCACTTTGCCTTGATCATCCTTCTTGTTCTGGAAGACCCACTTTGTTCCAATCACTCTTGCATCTTTGGGTCGCTCTTCAAGTGTCCATACTTGATTGCGAGAGAAGTTGTTCAACTCCTCTTGCATGGCCATGATCCAATCCGCATCACGAAGAGCCTCCTCTATAGTCTTTGGTTCATCTTCAAGAGACACAAAAGCGTGATGTTCAATAAATAAAGCATGTCTAGAATGAGTAGTTACGCCACGTGATGGACTCCCGATGATGAGATCTTGAGAGTGATTTTGGAGGAGATGTGATGTTCTTCTTGGTGCCACTTGAGGGGTTGGTTGGGGAGCATCAACATCTTGTGCTTGTGCCACCGCTTGCTCATGAGTGACTTGGGTGTCTTCATGAGCATCTCTCACATCCTTGTCTTCATCTTGTGAACCTTGTGAGGTGGATGGTGGCTCAATGACTTGTACATCATCCTCATCTTCTTTAGGCTTGATGTCTCCCACCGGCATGTTCTTCATGGCATCCCTCAATGGTTCACCACCTACATCATCAAGATTATCATTTGCTCCTTAGGAGCCATTAGTTTCATCAAATTCAACATCAAATGTTTCTTCAACCATGTTTGTGGCATGGTTAAAGACTCTATATGCCTTGGACTTTGATGAATAGCCAACCAAGTAGCCAATGTCACATCTTCTTTGGAATTTTCCCAAGTGTTGGCGCTTCTTGTAGATGTAGCATTTGCACCCAAACACTCTAAAGAATGAGACATCAGGCTTTTTCCCATTGAGCAACTCATATGGTGTCTTCTCTAGGAACTTGTGAGGAAAGAGCTGGTTTGAAGCATAGCATGCGGTGTTGATTGCCTCGGCCCACATCTTTTCCGAAGTGTTTTACTCATCTAGCATTGTTCTTGCCAAGGTGATCAATGTCCGGTTCTTTCTTTCTACAACCCCATTTTGTTGTGGTGTGTATGTTGAGGAGAACTCATGCTTGATTCCCACTTCATCACAATATTCTTCAATGTTGGTGTTGTCAAACTCTTTGCCATTGTCACTTCTAATTTTCTTGATTTTCACATCAAATTGATTTTGAGCATTCTTTGCAAACTTTTTGAATATTGATGCAACTTCGGCCTTGTCTTGCAAGAAGAATGTCCAAGTGTACCGGGAGAAATCATCAACTGTGACCAAGCAATATTTGTTGCCTCCAAGACTAGCATATGTGGTTGGTCCAAACAAATCCATGTGAAGTAGCTCAAGCACTCTTGAAGTAGAAAGATAGGCTTTGGTTGGATGTGTGTTTGCAACTTGTTTGCCCGCTTGACATGCACTACAAAGTTTGTCCTTCTCAAATGTCACATCTTTCAAGCCTCTAATCAATTCTTTCTTCATCAACTTCTTGAGTGTACCCATTCCAACATGTGCTAACCTTCTATGCCACAACCACCCAAGTGAAGTCTTGGTGAATAAGCAAGTCTTGACATTAACTTCATTTGATGAGAAATCAACTACATATAAGTTGTTGTGTCGGAAGCCTTTGAATATCACTTCATTATCATCTTCCTTGGTCACAATTACTTCTTTCTTCTTGAATAGGCATTCAAATCCAAGATCACAAAGTTGTCCAACTGAAAGCAAGTTGAAACTCAATGATTGCACATAGAGCACATTGGTGATTGAGTTGTCATTTGATATAGTAACCTTTCCTAGTCCCTTGACCTTGCCTTTTGAATTGTCACCAAATGTGATCTTCTCTTGGTTGTCAACATCTTCATCAAGAGAGGTGAACATCCGGGGATCTCCGGTCACACGTTGAGTGCAACCACTATCAATTACCCAATGTGATCCACCGGTCTTGTAGTTCACCTACACACAGGGTTTAGGGTTTAGGGTTTAGGGTTTTAGGCACTTTGTGTCGCATGCCTCAAGGTATGACTCCATTCGTATTTTCCAATACGGGAAGTCATCCACATCGAACATGGGTGGCGGTCCATCCCCGTTAGACATCTTTCTCTAGGCGGTAAAGCCTAAATAATGAGCACTAGGCTCCGATACCAATTGAAAGGACCAAGATGCCCAAGAGGGGGGGTGAATTGGGCTTCTCTAAAAAAATTTAAGCAACCTATAAGCTCCAATTCAACCCCTTGTGCCTAGTGTGACTTAGAGAGCTACCGGATAAAAAGTTTTGCAACCTAGTTCCAATCCTATTCTAGCATGGCAATTCTAAGAATATAAAAGCACAAAGTTAATGCTAGACAGTCAAGGAGTAGTGGAAGAAAATGCTCGGCGATGCTTTGCCGAGGTATCGAAGAGTCGCCACTCTCCACTAGTCCTCGTTGGAGCACCCGCGCAAGGGTCTTGCTCCCCCTTGAGTCCAGCAAGGACCAAGTGCTCTCTACGGGCTGATTCTTCGACACTCCGTCGCGGTGAATCGCCCAAAACCGCTCACAAGCTTGACACGAGCCACCCACAAGAACTCCGAGCGGTCTTCGTGCCTCCAATCACCACTGAACCGTCTAGGTGATGGCGATCACCAAGATAACAAGCAACGACCTCTCACTTGACCCAAACAAGGCTCTAGAGAGTGGTGGATGCACACTTGACTATTGGAACTCACTAGAGGAGGATTCTCTCAAGAAATCACTCAAGTCTCAATCCTCTCTAGGCTCTTGCTACTCTCTTGCTCCACAACAAGTTTCTCTGGTGTTCAAATGGGCAAGAGACCTCTCATGGACGAGGTGGAGGAGTATAAATACTATCTACGAAGTCCAAAGGTCGGCCAAACGTTTTCCATTGAAAACGGGGTCACCGGACGCACATTATGTTGCACCGGACGCACTGCACCGAGCGTCCGGTGCTTCATAACGGCTAACTGTACTTCTCTCTGACTAGTCACCGGACGCTAACTTCCAGCGTCCGGTGCACCGTCCGGTGCTCGGGGAAACATTACATGTTCCCTGCGCATGGGACCGGACGCTACCCGATGCGTCCGGTGCTAGCGTCCGGTGCTCAGGGGAACTTTATAAGCTCCCTGGGTATGGGACCGGACGCTACCCGGTGCATCCGGTGCTAGCGTCCGGTGCCTAACCCTAAGCACGGCACTGTCCTAACGGCTAAGGACCTCACCGGACGCACTCACAGAGCGTCAGGTGCAGCGTCCGGTGCCCCTTTGGGCACCCAAACTTCGTCGAAACGCGATCGCTCCAAAACGAAGTTGGTTCCTCTCGATCTAAGGACTATCTCTGAGCTGCCTAGTGCTAGGTTTACCAAGTGTGCACCACACCTAAACCTAAAGCCTTGCCTAAGTCAAGCTACTAGAACAAAGCCCCTCTTAATAGTATGGTCAAAGGAAAACAAAGTCCTAAACTACTCTAAGTGCCCTTCTTCACCATATGGCACTTAGACCTAGTCTAGTCTTGACGATGTCCATCCATCCTTTGAAAACCGAAACGATTTCCACTATTAAGTAGGCATGTACGTCCCTGTCCATCGAGTACCTATTTACCATGACCTTACCTATGACTTTGCCTCTGCAAAACACACGTTAGTCATAGTAATCAATAATGTCATTAATCACCGAAATCACTAGGGGCCTAGATGCTCTTTCAGTGTGTCCACTATCTTGAATATCATGTTTATTCCTCTTTACTCTATGTCTACCAAGCATTCAATAAGTAATCATGTTTACACCATGTTTGATCCCTTTGCCTTCCTACGGGAATTATAAATTCGACACCCTTGAATACTCACGGGTTGAAATGCTACAATGATAGTTTTGTCCGCTTACAGTTATATTACTTCTTCATTCATGAACTATCGATTGGCGTACCTAAGTACCGTTACTTAAGATTGTAATCCTTGTGCACTTTCAAGCGTAGTGCCATAGCTTTGCATATGGCAAGTTAGGATGGTTAGGAAGGCCAATCCGACATTCCTAATTATTGTTACCAGATTGCACTGCTAAGGCCTGCGCCCTCGAGTTGCCTTGGGTTATCTCTCTGATGTAGCGATAGTTACGGTATGCCACACCCGACATTTCTGGTGCCATTGCTAAGGATGGATCTATGGTCTCTTTTTATTAGTGACGCTAAGAAATGCCAACATCCACCAAAACCAGGTGAAAGGTCCTAATATGGCTAGAGGGGGTGAATAGCCTTGAAAGGATCAAGATGCCCAAGAGGGGGGGGTGAATTGGGCTTCTCTAAAAAATTAAGCAACCTATAAGCTCCAATTCAACCCCTTGTGCCTAGTGTGACTAGAGAGCTACCGGATAAAAGTTTTGCAACCTAGTTCCAATCCTATTCTAGTATGGCAATTCTAAGAATGTAAAAACATAAAGTAAATGCTATAATGTAAAGGAGTAGTGGAAGAAAGTGCTCGGCGATGTTTTGCCGAGGTATCGGAGAGTCACCACTCTCCACTAGTCCTCGTTGGAGCACCCGCGCAAGGGTCTTGCTCCCCCTTGGTCCGCGCAAGGACCAAGTGCTCTCTACGGGCTGATTCTTCGACACTCTGTCGCGGTGAATCGCCCAAAACCGCTCACAAGCTTGACACGAGCCACCCACAAGAACTCCGGGCGGTCTTCGTGCCTCCAATCACCACCGAACCATCTAGGTGATGGCGATCACCAAGAGTAACAAGCAAAGAACTCTCACTTGACCCAAACAAGGCACTAGAGAGTGGTGGATGCACACTTGACTCTTGGAAATTCAACTAGAGAAGGATTCTCACAAGAAATCACTCAAATCTCAATCCTCTCTAGGCTCTTGCTACTCTCTTGCTCCACAACAAGTTTCTCAGATTTTCAAATGGGCAAGAGACCTCTCATGGATGAGGTGGAGGAGTATAAATACCCCCCACGAAGTCCAAAGGTCAGCCAACCGTTTTCCACTGAAAACGGGGTCACCAGACGTTGTTGATGTTACACCAGACGCTCTGCACCGAGCGTCCGGTGACACCCAATGGCTAACTATACCTGAATCTAACAGGTCACCGGACGCTACTTCCCAGCGTCCAGTGGCACCGTCCGGTGCTCCGGGGAGTTTTACAAACTCCCTGAGTTTAAGACCGGACGCTACCCGGTGCGTCCGGTGCTCGGGGCAGGTTTGCAACCTCTCTAGGTATGGGACCGGACGCTGCCCAGTGAGTCCGGTGCCAGCGTCCGGTGCCTAACCCTAGGCACCAAGCCTTTCAATGGCTAAGGGATCTCACCGGAAGCACTCATAGAGCGTCTGGTGCAGCGTCCGGTGCCTACTTAGGCACCCTAACTTTGTCGAAACGCGATCGTTCCAAAACGAAGTTGGTTCCTCTTGATCTAAGGACTATCTCTGAGCTGCCTAGTGCTAGGTTTACCAAGTGTACACCACACCTAAACCTAAAGCCTTGCCTAAGTCAAGCTACTAGATCAAAGCCCCTCTTAATAGTACGGTCAAAGGAAAACAAAGTCCTAAACTACTCTAAGTGCTCTTCACCATATGGCACTTAGACCCAGTCTAGTCTTGACGATGTCCATCCATCTTTCGAAAACCGAAACGATTTCCACTATTAAGTAGGCATGTACGTCCCTGTTCATCGAGTACCTATTACCATGACCTCACTAATGACTTTGCCTCTACAAAACAACATTAGTCATAGTAATCAACATTGTCATTAATCACCGAAACCATTAGGGGCCTAGATGCTCTTTCAGGCCTATTTAAAAAATCTACAAACTCACTAGAGTAAGAGGTTAGTAAATAACAAAGCGAAACTTTTTCCTCTAGCTCTAAAGGGGTGTTTGCAAGCCACCTATCCAACAAATCTAGTTGCTATGATCACTAGGCACACATGAACTAAGTCTCTACAAGTTATACTAGTGAGCTTAACTACACAAGGCAAGACTAGCAACTAAACTAGTTACACTACTTTGTGGTAAGTAAAAGGAGACGAAGAGATATTTATACCGCGTGTAGGGGATGAACCAATCAACAATATATAAACAATCAATCACTGGGAGAATGCCAATCAAACATAATTGAGACACTGATTTTTCTCTCGAGGTTCACGTGCTTGCCGACACGCTACCTCCCCGTTGTGTCGACCAACACTTGGTGGTTCAGCGGCTAAGAGGTGTAGCACGAACCTCGTCCTCACTAGGATACTGCAAGAACCTACCCACAAGTGAGGTAGCTCCATGACACGCGTAATCCTCTAAATTTTCCTTTGGCTCTCCACCGAGGTAGGCACAAAACCCCTCACAATCACCGAGAGATGGCCACGAACAATCACCAACTTGTGTCAATGCTCCTCCGCTGCTCCAAGGCATCTAGGTGGTGGCAACCACCAAGAGTAACAAGAATACCACAGCCAAATCAATCCCCAAGTGCCACTAGAGGCAATCACTCAAGCAAATGCACTTGGAATCACTTCCAATCTCACAAAGATGGTTAATCTATGAAGGAGATGAGTGGGAGGTGTTTACTTAGGCTCACAAGGTTGTCAAGTATGCTAGAATGCCAAGAGAGGGAGTCCTAAGCCGGCTAACACCTATTTATAAGCCTCTCAAACAAATAGAGTCATTGGCTTTTTCACTGGACAGAAATCAGGACCACCAGACACTCAAGCAGGAGCCACCGGACGCTCAACACCTGCGTTTGGTGCTTAGAACACAGCGACGTGTTCACGATCTGAATCTCACGCGTCCATCTCTAACGGTCATATTCAAATCACCAGACGCGGTCAAGTGAGCACCGGACATGTCCGGTACTCACCGGACCCGTACCCAGAGAAGGTGTAAAACACGCTGGGTCATCGGACTCACCACCGAACGCACCCTGAGCGTCCAGTCCCTTACTCAGAGAGCGCTACAAATGCGCAGGGACACTGGACTCACACCATCGAACACTCCTTAGCATTTGGTGCTCTCAATCAGAAGCACCTACAGAGACCAGGCAACACTAGACGCGCCAATAGTCTCTAGTCAGCGTTCGATGCTTAGCGTCCGGTGCATCCTCCACTTCTGCCAGAAACCGAGTGCGCACCGGACACGAAGGAGGAGCGTTTGGTGCCTCTGAGGCCAGCGTCTAGTGAATGTTTTTGAACAGAAAAACACTCCCGCGACTTCTCCAAACTTTCCACCGGCGCAATAGAAAAAATGCATTTCATTTTCTCAAAAGCGTTGAATCCCGCCTCGTAAGCTCGACGAGAGGGAGAAAGGAACCCAAACGCCTCTCTAACCTTCAAACTCCACCTCCTTCTCAAAGTGTGCCAACACCACCATGTGTGTGTCAACATGTGTGTAACAGAACCGACCAAATTATAAGAGATTAAGCCTAATAGTGACCATTTGCATAGTCGAACCATCACGCTTAAGCCCATATAATCCCGGTAGTCCGTGAAATCTCGAAGGATTTCAAACCACACATCGCATAACAGCCAAGATCGTAATAAGTTTAGCGGTCGCCATCCACAAGTACATCCAGATTACAACATTCATAAAATACATCGGAGTGCTTAAAGTTATTACAAACCAAGTTCTTCAAGTAGCGGAAGCTTCATAGTTTGAAATTACAACACACACGATAAGTCTGTTACAGTGCCATAGTTCGGTCATTCCCACAAAAGCAAAAGAAGAGACAGAGTGACCATCGCCCTTGGTCTAGTCATCACCCATAGCTGGGTACAGACAGAGGATGCAATAACCATAGTACATTTGACCATCTGCAAAACAACATGGGAATAGAACCCTGAGTACGAGAAGGTACTCAGCTAGACTTACCCATCATAAACTTAAAATAAAGACTCATCAAGGATCATGAAGGCTATATAGTGGGGTAGCTGACGACCATTTTGCAAAACCGCAGTATTTCGCTAACATAACCTACATAAGTCTTTCTTCTTTTAATTGGCTCAAGTTGAAAGTATCATTACCTATCGTCTAGGTTTGCACCTGCACTATTACAAGCAAGTAGGAGACTATGATAGTACCTCATCATAGTATTTCTTAAAACTATTCATCATTATAACCCAAGTGTTCCATAGTCCTTACTACGAGGACAGGGCTCATGTCAAGTGCTCACTATCCAGGAGCGATGGCGATTCGAATCGATTTCTAACCAGCTGGCGAGGTATTCCCCACACAAACCACACTCACTGATCAAGCGAGCTACAGATCACCGTATTACACTATCCAGGACCAATTCGCGGGTTCGGCAGGCACCGCCAGTACCCGAGGACCGTTCCGGCGACCGAGGTATCCAAGGTATACCAAGGTTGCGCGCCGCGCCCTCGTCATTCTCCTCAACCATCACCAATACAGCGCATGGCGGCTCGATTCCCGGCCCGGATAGTGTTCAGGCTTCGCGGTCGGAACGACTTATCCTTCCAGCTAAGTGTGGGGCATGCGTTCAACATGACAAGAGGGCCGTCAACGATCGGTCCTTAATCGACACAGGCAGGGGCACCATGGTCAACCCACCATAAGACCCTGCCCGGTCTCCAAATTCATTCCACACTTGGTTATTCTTTTCCCAAGCAACCACTGCTTAATCAAGCAGGTATCCACCTATATCTCGCAGGTGACAGGGCATCACCCGACTTCTACCGGACTAAGCAAGCTAATCATAGACTCCGCGCCTATCTACATAGGACAAGGTAGATAAACGAGTAGGGATGACAAGGAGTACATATGCAGCAACGGTATCAGGCAATTCCTATCACTTAATATGCAATACAGTAGAACAAGTATAGCACTTTATATAAGTTAGCGAGAATAGGGAGACTTAGAATGCTCCGGGGCTTGCCTTTCTCAAACGTGCTGGGTCGGTGATCCGGACACTCCTGCAATTCCTCTCCGGGTTCTTGTGCTTCTGGAGGTTCCTGCTCCTGAAGCTCCTCTGGCTCCTCGGGTCCCACCTCGTTCTCCTGCGAGCCTGTATGATGCATATATGCTCATGAGTGGAGTGTGAGATGCCCGAGTGGATGCTTGTAAGAGAGAGTGTCAAAGGAGTCATGTTATGATGCATAGGTAATGCACTTGGTCATGCTTATTACAAGGTAGTCAACATCATCCAAGAATAAACAATTGAATCAAACATCTATTACATTCTCTTCTATAATTATTTTTCAAATGCAACCAGCAACCTCCATGATGCTTCAAAGATACACCAAACCCAACTTATTCCATTCAACCTATATATACAACCATTCATAGTTTTCTTTATTCCTTTCTAAGCCCATTAAAAATGACATGCAATTCTGTTCATCAGTAAATTCCACAAAAATTACAGGAGACTTCCAGCTAAGCATAAAGTTTACTAAAAATTTTTCATAATTTTTGGTTACTTATTTTGAGCCACAAAAATCACAAGATTAAGTAATAAAGTAAGTATAATCACCCTACTGTGATATAAGTGTCAAACAACAGATTTCATATTTTTACAATTTGTCTAATATCATAAGAAACACCCACAAAATCTTCCAGATTTATTGCATGACCCATTTAATTATTAAAAATCATAAAGCACTGCCATGCAAACATTTAAATTATCATAAATTCATTTATACACCAAATAATATGTAACAATATTTTCTCAGTGATTAAACACACATGCAGAGCCAGAAAAACAAGTTTTACATTTTTCTGAACCCTATTTTATTTACTATGCATTTTCCAAGTTTAGGAAAAACATGGATTAATTATATTCTTACAGGAAAGTTACTCAAACATGACATGCAATCATACTAGGCTATAGATCTGGAAATAAGGAACACACCAAAATTTATTTCACCATTTTTGGAGCTATATTCATCAAGATATGGATTTTTGAACATTTAAATCATTTTCTGGAAAAACTTTTAAAACGGAAAACCACCTAAAACACTAAACGCACCCGGATCCATTCCCTCGAAGTCACTGACAGGCGGGACACGCGAGTCAGAGGACCCCACCTGTCATCCACCCCGTGACCCCGCGGCCAAAGATCGGTCGGAATCTCGCCGCCGGTGAGGTTTCCGGCGACACCGTGAGCACCTACGGCTTCGCGCGAACGAGACGAGTCCAGCCGTACCCTCTTTGGCACCGGACGAGCACCGGAACTACCTCGCCGTCGTGAATGGCGGACGCGGCGGCGCTGCTCGCCGTGGTCCGGCCGTTTCACGGCGGTAGAGCGTGAGCCACTGACGGGAAAAGGTGTGCGAGGTCAAGGCGGACCCAAAGCACCTACGAGCGCAAGCAGAGACAGAGAGGAGAGGGAGAACCGCGCGAGCCGAGAGGTCGCCGGAGCTCCGACTTACTCCGGTGAGCTCTAGCGGACACGCAGGGCTTACCGAGCGCGGAAGAGCGCAAGCACGCGACGCGGAAGGACGAGGCGGAGCCGGTGGTGGTCGCGAAGGGGAAGGAGAGGGCCGGAGCTGGCCGGAAGAGGAGCTCCGAGCCGTCGGCGGCTATGGCGTGCGGCGGAGCGGCGAGCGCTGCGCGAGAGCGAGCAGAGAGGCGAGAGCGAGCGGTGGAGGGCGCAAATGGGAGCGGGGGCTTCGGCGAGCGCGTCCAGGGGCTCCTGGTGGCCGACCAGGGCGTCTCCACGCCGTCGCATGCCCGCCACGCGGCGGCCAGGCTCTGCCGGCGCGCCACGGCGGCACGGCGAGGCCGTCCGCGCGCGCGGACGCGGGCGGGCCAGGCCGGCTTCGGCCAGCGGGCCAGAAGCGAGGCCGCGGCCTGCTAGCGCCCCCTTTCCCTTTTCTATTTTTTTTTGAATTTCTTTTCTCAAATCCTCTTCCAAAAGCATTTTGACCATTTTCAAATCATTTTCACCATTTTCACCCAAAAGCAAAGTGGTGCCAAACTAAAAGCTCTACAACTTTGCTTTAATAGGTAAGACCAAATTCTAAATAGAATTTGAATTACAAATTAAAACTTAGTTCTAGGTTTTTAAATAAAGTTATTTTGGATATTTTGTATAAATTCCATTTCTCAAATTCCATAGCTCCAAAAATTGCACAAAAATGTTCTCAATTCTTCTTACACATAAAGCAACCTAATTTGAATTTTTCACAATTTTAGAAGCAAGCATCATATTTTTAACATATTTAGAACACATGAGATGATGCACATAAAATCATACTTTTAAAAAGAGTGTCATGCTCATGATGCTTATGCTTGATGGGAATGCTTATGCATGACTTTGGTAAGACTAAGTGCGTGCTTAACACCTAGGGTGTTACAGCCCTTCCCCCCTTAGGGAAATCTCGTCCCGAGATTTTGGGTTACTAACCATTTCTTATGAAATTTTGGATAAACTGTTTTTAAGTAATCCTCTGTTTCCCAAGTGGCATCCCTATCGTCATGATGACTCCACACCACTTTATAAGTTCTGACAACTTTGTTTTGGGTTACTCGCTCCTTGGTATCCACAATCCCCACCGGCTGCTCCTTATATTCTAGGTCTGCTTTTATCTTGATCCCTCGAGGTTCAATTCTTTGCTCAGGCACTTTCAAACATTTCCGTAGTTGCGACACATGGAAGACCGGAAAGATCGAGCTCATCTCTTCAGGTAACTGAATCTTATAGGCCACTGGGCCTTTCCTCTCTAGCACTTGGTATGGTCCCACATATCTGGGTGCAAGCTTGCTTCGAACTCGGAAACGTTGAACTTTCTTCATTGGCGTAACCTTGAGGTACACATAGTCACCTATGTTGAATTCAAGTGGCCTTCTTCTCTTATCCGCATAACTCTTTTGTCGTGACTGTGTCGCTTGCATATGTTGCTGTATGATCTGCACCTTTTTCTCTGCTTCATTCACGAAGTCAATACCATAGTATCTTCTTTCACCAGGTTCAACCCAGTTTAACGGAGTTCGACATCTCCGACCATACAAAGCTTCAAACGGGGCCATCTTGATGCTCTCTTGATAACTATTATTGTAGGAGAATTCAGCCAGCGGTAACCACGATTCCCATGATCCCTTGGATGATAGCACACAGGCCCTCAGCATATCTTCTAACACTTGATTTAGCCTCTCGGTTTGACCTGAAGTCTGGGGATGGTACGCCGTGCTTCTTATCAGACTGGTCCCCAAGCTCTTATGCATGCGCTCCCAGAAGTGAGCGGTGAACTGCGGTCCTCTATCTGATATGATTGTCTTGGGAATACCATGCAACTTGACAATCTTAGCCATATATATATCGGCATACTCAGGAGGTCGGTAACGAGTCTTCACAGGGATGAAATGGGCCGATTTGGTCAATCGATCTATGATTACCCAAATCGAGTCATTCCCCTTCCTTGTGGTTGGTAAACCGGTGATAAAGTCCATACTGACCTCTTCCCATTTCCACTCCGGAACTGATAACGGTTGTAACAGACCTGCAGGTTTCATATGGATGGCCTTAACTCTGCAACACGTGTCACAACGGGCCACATAAGCGGCTATTTCTTTCTTCATCTTGGTCCACCAAAAGTGGGGCCTTAGATCTTGATACATTTTGCTGCTGCCAGGATGAATAGAAAGCTTAGAGAGATGGGCTTCATCCATGATGCGATTCTTCAACTCCCGATCTTTCGGGACCACTAACCGCTGTTGAAACCACAGTACCCCCTTCTCATCAACCCGAAACTGAGTCTTTGGGTCATCTTTGATCTTCTCTTTGATGTGGAAAATACCCTTGTCTGTTTTCTGACCTTCAATGACTTGACTCTCGAGTGAACAACTGAGTTGTATATGACATAAGACCTCAGAATGCATAAGATTGAACCCATCTTCAAACAACGGTTGAACCATTTGATAGTGTGGTTTGCGACTCAAAGCATCTGCGACCACATTAGCTTTGCCTGGATGATAGTGAACTTCCAGGTCATAATCCTTGATTAGCTCTAACCACCGTCGTTGCCTCATATTCAGCTCGGATTGAGTGAAGATGTACTTCAAACTCTTGTGATCGGTGTAAATGTGACACTTATTTCCTAGCAGATAATGTCTCCAGATCTTCAAAGCATGTACCACTGCTGCTAACTCAAGGTCGTGCGTTGGATAGTTGACTTCATGCTTTCTCAACTGTCGGGAAGCATAAGCTATCACCCTGCCATCTTGCATCAACACACATCCCAGGCCACTCTTCGATGCGTCACAAAACACATCAAAAGGCTTCTCTATATTAGGTTGTGCCAGAACGGGAGCAGTGGTTAGCAACTTTCGCAAGGTGCGGAAGGCTAACTCACACCCTTCCGTCCAGACAAACTTATGGTCCTTTTGTAGCAAACTTGTCATTGGCTTAGCAATCTTGGAGAAGTCAGGTATAAAACGACGATAATACCCGGCCAGACCAAGAAAACTTCTAACTTCCGAGACCGAAGTTGGTGCCTTCCAGTCCATGACTTCCTGCACTTTCGATGGATCCACAGCAATCCCTTCTTCAGACAAAATGTGCCCTAGGAACGGAACTTTCTTCAACCAGAACTCACACTTGCTGAACTTGGCATATAACTGATGCTCTCGTAATCGTGTCAGCACGATTCTCAGATGTTCGGCGTGATCTTGCTCATTTTCTGAATACACCAGGATATCATCGATAAACACCACAACAAACTTATCCAATTCCGGCATAAAGACTGAATTCATCAGATACATAAAGTATGCAGGAGCATTTGTCAACCCAAAGGACATGACAAGATACTCGTACAACCCATATCTGGTGGAAAAAGCAGTCTTCGGGATATCTTGCGGACGAATCTTGATTTGGTGATACCCAGATCTCAAATCTATCTTAGAAAACACTCTTGCCTTGGATAACTGATCAAACAGGATATCAATCCTTGGCAAGGGATACTTATTTTTGATTGTCACTGCATTGAGTGGACGATAGTCCACGCACATGCGCAACGACTGATCCTTCTTTTTCACAAACAACGCTGGACAACCCCATTCCGACGAGCTTGGCCGGATGAACCCTTTTTCTAGTAACTCCTTCAGTTGCTTCTTCAGCTCTGCGAGTTCGTTTGGTGGCATCCGGTACGGCCTTCTAGATATTGGTGTTGTACCTGGTATCAACTCGATTGCAAACTCTACCTCCCTATCTGGGGGAAGTCCTGGCAATTCCTCGGGAAAAACATCAGGGAACTCACAGACGACTGGGATCTGTGTTAAAGGGACCACGTGCATAGCACAGGAGATGCTAGCAAAGTCAAGACGACGGGGCAGAGGTACTTGAAAAGAGTTACTGCCCTGTGGTTCTCTGAGAGATAACATTCTCTTTCCAGTATCTATGACAGCATCCCATTCTCTCATCCAGTTCATGCCCATGATAACATCCAAAACTAACCCAGGCATGACCACTAGATTTACCCGAAAAACTCGGCCACTTACATCCAGGGTTGCCCCTCGGACCACTCTATTGGTCAACACATCTGCCCCTGCTGAGCTGATGCGGTAGCCATAGCCCAGATCTGTAACTGGTTGATTATGCTTTTGTGCAAATGCTTGGCTCATGAATGAATGCGACGATCCAGAATCAAACAAAACAACCGCAAGATGTTGGTTGACAGAAAACATACCCGCTGTCACCGGTTCTCCTTCCGGGATTTCCTCGATCGAGGTATGATGCACACGAGCTGGATAGGTTGGCTGCTGCCTCTTGGGGTAGGGACATTCCTTAGCAAAGTGCCCCATCTTGTGGCAGTTATAGCATGGACCCTTGGGCGCACTGTTGACGGCAGGTGCTGCGGCTTGAATTGCCTTTGGCTTGGCAGGAGCTATCGCCACCTTGTACGGCTTCTGCTGTGTTGGATGTCCGGTGTTCCTTCTCTGCGGCGGTCGGAACCTAGCACCTGGGGCAGGGGGACGATACTGCTGTCGCCCTGTCACTGGTGCCCTGGACTGGGATGATCCAGCTTCAAAAGCCCTTTTACGTGACTTGGATGCACTGTAGTTGTTGTTGTTATTCTCCTGGGTGAGACAGTCACTGATGTAAGCATTGAAGGTAGCCCTGGCCCCTGTACCCATGGTCTTCAGCATCTTTGGATTCAAGCCTCTCTAGAAACTGGCAATCTTCTTGGCCTCCGTGTTTACAAACTCAGGGGCATATCGAGCAAGATTGTTGAAAGCGTGTAGATACTCTTTCACAGATTTCGTCCCTTGGGACAGCCTCATGAACTCCCCAACCTTCATTTCAACCACACCAGGAGGAATGTAATTTCCCCGGAAAGCGGTGGTGAAGCGGTTCCAGGTGATTGGTGTCCCCTCTAGGTAGGTGGTACGGTGATGGGACCACCAAATCCCAGCGGGTCCTTGCAACTGATGTGCCGCATACTCAGCCTTGAGTTCTTCTGTCATCCGAAGAAGACGAAACTTCTGCTCCATGGTGTTGATCCATTCATCTGCCTCGAGGGGTTCCAAAGCCTCTTTGAAGATTGGTGGCTTGGTATCCATGAAGTCCTTGAACGAACTGTACTGGTTGACCTCTCGGCCACCCTGATTATCCCCACGACGGGTATTGTCAGCTATGTTGCGCAAAGCTTCTTCCATGTTGCGCTGCATCTGTTCCATGTTGCGTTGGCTTCCCAGAAACTGCGCGAAAAACACATCCGCAGTGTACGGGGGAGGTGGTGGTGGTGTTGGCGCTCGGTCCTCATTCCGTTGAGCCCCATTTCCGGATGTACCTGTTCCAAGACCCGGGTTGCCGTTACCCCCGCCATGTGTTTGTACCATCTGCATACGCCAATGATAAGCAATCGTTAGGAGTTGCCATCAACCGGTAGAAAATGTGTAAAATCGTGCCATACTGAATTTACTGAGGGAATAAATTCACACAATAAACAAAGGCACAACAACTCATCATCCACGCACAACATCACTAACAGATTACTTAACATTCACGCAACAAGGTTCGCGTACATCCAACTTGCCAGCATACATACACTGGACTTTCAGCATCAACTCATAAAGTCTTACACAGCCCAGATCCAAAAGTACATGACATGCCACGCAACATTCATCACAAAAGGGGAAAGACTAGCTCTAGAGCTCTAGCATCTACTCGCTATGGTCACTGTCCATGCCGGAGCCATCCTCATCCTCACTAGCAGCTGCTCCTATCTCGGGGTCCGCGTCCATCTCGTCCTCAGAGTCTAGCTCCGCTGCTCCAGGCAGGTGGTGAGGGTGGAGCTGGTTATGCAGCTGGTGGATCTCCTCATGCAAGTTCTCATTGTACTCCTCGGCATTAGCTAGCTGCTGCTCTAGCTCTAGCTGTCGGGCCCTCAAAGTGTCCTCCTCGTGCCAGGCTTCATTCCTCTGTCCAAGCACATGGACTAGCATGCGCTCGCAGTTCCTGTGAGCAGTAGTCACCCTGTCCTTCTGCTCCCGGACTGCAAGCAGGTCCTGGCTCAGCTCACTGTTCTTCTGGACTGCCTGGTCTCTCTCTCTGGTCACACGAGCCAACTCTGCCTGTAGCCTCTCAACCTCAGAGTCAAACTCACGCTGCATCTGACCCTTCTCATCCTGGACGGTGAGAAGAGACCCGGACAAGCGACCCAAACAACGCTCCAGGCCTCCATAGGTCTTCATCAATGCGTACATGGCACTCATAGCTGCACTGTCACTGTGCTGGTCCTCATCCGCACTCCTCTCTAGAGCATTCACCTCGGACTGATCCCACACCGAAGTGTAAGGGTCACCCCGGGGAAACACCCCAGCGAAGGCGTGGGCCAGCTCCTGTGGAAACCTCTCCATGAGGTCCCTCAGAACTGCGAAAGCTGCCCTGCTGGCACCGTGGAAAGGCGTGACACCTCGGGACTCGTACACCCAACCGCCCCAAGCAGGGTCTCCTCCACTGGTAGGGACAACTGCCTCGATCCCCACCAGGGTCTCATCACCAAGCGGCTCCTTATCCCAATAGTAGCGAGGCTCCCTTCCTTCGGGATACCCCATCGAACTGAGCACCCTCCAAAGCAAAGTGGGCATCCCAAACTCCTCTAGGAACTTGCTCTTATGTCGCGAGCTCCTAGCTGCCAACGGATGGCGAGGGGCCGGCCCACCAGTGGACTTGCGAGCGGTGAGCCTAGTGCGTGCCATCTGCTGCAAATGGAATACCGTGGGTAAGAGCGAGGATTACCTTTATTTATTTCATGTAAAATTGGGACAGATTAAACTAAGGGGGAAAGTAAGCAATGATATGAAATGCACATGATGCATGTACGAACTTACGATCTCACAAACTTAGAAAACAAAAGTTAACACTAAGCGGTATATGCGGTGGCACACAACGTTCTCCCACAACGTAACTAGCGTTCTAAGCGAGAACGTGGTTAGGGTACCTGCAGAAAACTCATTTCAGCCCACCCACAGCATGATCGTGCAGAACAAAATTTAAAACTATACACTTCACATACACAGACACCCGTCCATGCATGCGATGTGTCACTACCCACATCATCGCCCTAATGACGGCATCGCCTCTCAGGACGGAATTCCCAGCATGCGGTACTGTTCCCAAGACACACCAACATGTGTGCATGACACAGTACCTGACAACACTTCCCTAGACCGGCAGTGTATCCGATCATGCTCTCACAACTCCCACTTACCATGGCGTAGAGGAAGAATTGATCCATACATTACCACTCAAATGAATGGCACTCATACTATTGCACGCCGTATGAGCGACGAAATGAAAATATGATGCATTAACCCCCAAGTCAGTACTTAACTAGCCACCTTAGAGTCCTTAACTGGGCATAAAGGATATGACCATGGCACACTAGATAATTTTTTTTCCAAAACTTAGTTTAACACCTTGATCATTATTAATTAATTAATAAAATCTTTTACTAAACCGGTTTAGATTTTTGTTTAAAACGTACTTATGAACAGTAACTCGCTAAACCTTGCTCCGATGCCAGCTGTAACAGAACCGACCAAATTATAAGAGATTAAGCCTAATAGTGACCATTTGCATAGTCGAACCATCACGCTTAAGCCCATATAATCCCGGTAGTCCGTGAAATCTCGAAGGATTTCAAACCACACATCGCATAACAGCCAAGATCGTAATAAGTTTAGCGGTCGCCATCCACAAGTACATCCAGATTACAACATTCATAAAATACATCGGAGTGCTTAAAGTTATTACAAACCAAGTTCTTCAAGTAGCGGAAGCTTCATAGTTTGAAATTACAACACACACGATAAGTCTGTTACAGTGCCATAGTTCGGTCATTCCCACAAAAGCAAAAGAAGAGACGGAGTGACCATCGCCCTTGGTCTAGTCATCACCCATAGGTGGGTACAGACAGAGGATGCAATAACCATAGTACATTTGACCATCTGCAAAACAACATGGGAATAGAACCCTGAGTACGAGAAGGTACTCAGCTAGACTTACCCGTCATAAACTTAAAATAAAGACTCATCAAGGATCATGAAGGCTATATAGTGGGGTAGCTGACGACCATTTTGCAAAACCGCAGTATTTCGCTAACATAACCTACATAAGTCTTTCTTCTTTTAATTGGCTCAAGTTGAAAGTATCATTACCTATCGTCTAGGTTTGCACCTGCACTATTACAAGCAAGTAGGAGACTATGATAGTACCTCATCATAGTATTTCTTAAAACTATTCATCATTATAACCCAAGTGTTCCATAGTCCTTACTACGAGGACAGGGCTCATGTCAAGTGCTCACTATCCAGGAGCGATGGCGATTCGAATCGATTTCTAACCAGCTGGCGAGGTATTCCCCACACAAACCACACTCACTGATCAAGCGAGCTACAGATCACCGTATTACACTATCCAGGACCAATTCGCGGGTTCGGCAGGCACCGCCAGTACCCGAGGACCGTTCCGGCGACCGAGGTATCCAAGGTATACCAAGGTTGCGTGCCGCGCCCTCGTCATTCTCCTCAACCATCACCAATACAGCGCATGGCGGCTCGATTCCCGGCCCGGATAGTGTTCAGGCTTCGCGGTCGGAACGACTTATCCTTCCAGCTAAGTGTGGGGCATGCGTTCAACATGACAAGAGGGCCGTCAACGATCGGTCCTTAATCGACACAGGCAGGGGCACCATGGTCAACCCACCATAAGACCCTGCCCGGTCTCCAAATTCATTCCACACTTGGTTATTCTTTTCCCAAGCAACCACTGCTTAATCAAGCAGGTATCCACCTATATCTCGCAGGTGACAGGGCATCACCCGACTTCTACCGGACTAAGCAAGCTAAGCATAGACTCCACGCCTATCTACATAGGACAAGGTAGATAAACGAGTAGGGATGACAAGGAGTACATATGCAGCAACGGTATCAGGCAATTCCTATCACTTAATATGCAATACAGTAGAACAAGTATAGCACTTTATATAAGTTAGCGAGAATAGGGAGACTTAGAATGCTCCGGGGCTTGCCTTTCTCAAACGTGCTGGGTCGGTGATCCGGACACTCCTGCAATTCCTCTCCGGGTTCTTGTGCTTCTGGAGGTTCCTGCTCCTGAAGCTCCTCTGGCTCCTCGGGTCCCACCTCGTTCTCCTGCGAGCCTGTATGATGCATATATGCTCATGAGTGGAGTGTGAGATGCCCGAGTGGATGCTTGTAAGAGAGAGTGTCAAAGGAGTCATGTTATGATGCATAGGTAATGCACTTGGTCATGCTTATTACAAGGTAGTCAACATCATCCAAGAATAAACAATTGAATCAAACATCTATTACATTCTCTTCTATAATTATTTTTCAAATGCAACCAGCAACCTCCATGATGCTTCAAAGATACACCAAACCCAACTTATTCCATTCAACCTATATATACAACCATTCATAGTTTTCTTTATTCCTTTCTAAGCCCATTAAAAATGACATGCAATTCTGTTCATCAATAAATTCCACAAAAATTACAGGAGACTTCCAGCTAAGCATAAAGTTTACTGAAAATTTTTTATAATTTTTGGTTACTTATTTTGAGCCACAAAAATCACAAGATTAAGTAATAAAGTAAGTATAATCACCCTACTGTGATATAAGTGTCAAACAACAGATTTCATATTTTTACAATTTGTCTAATATCATAAGAAACACCCACAAAATCTTCCAGATTTATTGCATGACCCATTTAATTATTAAAAATCATAAAGCACTGCCATGCAAACATTTAAATTATCATAAATTCATTTATACACCAAATAATATGTAACAATATTTTCTCAGTGATTAAACACACATGCAGAGCCAGAAAAACAAGTTTTACATTTTTCTGAACCCTATTTTATTTACTATGCATTTTCCAAGTTTAGGAAAAACATGGATTAATTATATTCTTACAGGAAAGTTACTCAAACATGACATGCAATCATACTAGGCTATAGATCTGGAAATAAGGAACACACCAAAATTTATTTCACCATTTTTGGAGCTATATTCATCAAGATATGGATTTTTGAACATTTAAATCATTTCCTGGAAAAACTTTTAAAACGGAAAACCACCTAAAACACTAAACGCACCCGGATCCATTCCCTCGGAGTCACTGACAGGCGGGACACGCGAGTCAGAGGACCCCACCTGTCATCCACCCCGTGACCCCGCGGCCAAAGATCGGTCGGAATCTCGCCGCCGGTGAGGTTTCCGGCGACACCGTGAGCACCTACGGCTTCGCGCGAACGAGACGAGTCCAGCCGTACCCTCTTTGGCACCGGACGAGCACCGGAACTACCTCGCCGTCGTGAATGGCGGACGCGGCGGCGCTGCTCGCCGTGGTCCGGCCGTTTCACGGCGGTAGAGCGTGAGCCACTGACGGGAAAAGGTGTGCGAGGTCAAGGCGGACCCAAAGCACCTACGAGCGCAAGCAGAGACAGAGAGGAGAGGGAGAACCGCGCGAGCCGAGAGGTCGCCGGAGCTCCGACTTACTCCGGTGAGCTCTAGCGGACACGCAGGGCTTACCGAGCGCGGAAGAGCGCAAGCACGCGACGCGGAAGGACGAGGCGGAGCCGGTGGTGGTCGCGAAGGGGAAGGAGAGGGCCGGAGCTGGCCGGGAGAGGAGCTCCGAGCCGTCGGCGGCTATGGCGTGCGGCGGAGCGGCGAGCGCTGTGCGAGAGCGAGCAGAGAGGCGAGAGCGAGCGTTGGAGGGCGCAAATGGGAGCGGGGGCTTCGGCGAGCGCGTCCAGGGGCTCCTGGTGGCCGACCAGGGCGTCTCCACGCCGTCGCATGCCCGCCACGCGGCGGCCAGGCTCTGCCGGCACGCCACGGCGGCACGGCGAGGCCGTCCGCGCGCGCGGACGCGGGCGCGAGCGCGAGGAGGGGGAAGGGGAAGGCGCGGGCGGGCCAGGCCGGCTTCGGCCAGCGGGCCAGAAGCGAGGCCGCGGCCTGCTAGCGCCCCTTTCCCTTTTCTATTTTTTTTGAATTTCTTTTCTCAAATCCTCTTCCAAAAGCATTTTGACCATTTTCAAATCATTTTCACCATTTTCACCCAAAAGCAAAGTGGTGCCAAACTAAAAGCTCTACAACTTTGCTTTAATAGGTAAGACCAAATTCTAAATAGAATTTGAATTACAAATTAAAACTTAGTTCTAGGTTTTTAAATAAAGTTATTTTGGATATTTTGTATAAATTCCATTTCTCAAATTCCATAGCTCCAAAAATTGCACAAAAATGTTCTTAATTCTTCTTACACATAAAGCAACCTAATTTGAATTTTTCACAATTTTAGAAGCAAGCATCATATTTTTATCATATTTAGAACACATGAGATGATGCACATAAAATCATACTTTTAAAAAGAGTGTCATGCTCATGATGCTTATGCTTGATAGGAATGCTTATGCATGACTTTGGTAAGACTAAGTGCGTGCTTAACACCTAGGGTGTTACAATGTGCAAGTGTGTTAGCATTTTCACAATCATTTTCTTCGAACGAGTTAAGTTAGCTCACTAGGTTCTAAATGCATGCACATGAATAATGACACCTAGTGGCACTTGATAACCGCTTAGCCAAAGAATTCCTCTCTTTATAGTATGTCTATCTATCATAAATGTGATCACACCCTTTAATGGTGTCTTGATCGCCAAAACCGAAACCCTAAGCAATACCTTTGCCTTGATCTCCATAGGGTTTTGTTTTTCTCTTTCTTCTTTTCTAAGTTTAGCACTTGATCATCTTGTGGTCATCACCATCATCACCATGATCATCACTTGCTCCATCACTTGGCATGTATCAACCTCATTAAGTCTACACACACTTAGTATATAGGTTAGTACTAGGATTTTATCAATTATCTAAAACCAAATTAGGGCTTTCACCAGGATCTCCAAAGATCCTGCCGCATGCCTATTTTTTCTTACCTGAATGAGCTGATGGTTATGCAACCCTTTGGGACCTAGCTGCACCAAACTTCAACTCATATTTAGTAAATAGTGTATACAATTCATATTGGACATCAACATAGTATGAACTGTAAGTGGATCCTGTACTCAGAGCAAGTACTTCTAACAAGCTAAAGAATCCTCTCATCTTAGCTCTAGGATCAAGAATGAAGGCATATGAATAACAATGGTATGTTCTCTCAATATTTAAGGAATTTAAGCTTCATAGGAGTAACAATATGTCTAAGATTTTGATCTCTTTCACCATCATGCAAATGAGAAAGCAATCTCCAAGATATGATGCAAAACAAGTGGACTTGTGGGGTAATAAACTCCAGACAGGACAACAGTAGAATCATAAAAGAGTTCTAGGAACTATATGATCTTTTCAACAACATGCCAATGATTTCTAGTCAACAATTTAGTACCATAATGAAAATTAATGAACACAGAAAATATATTCTTATATGGAATCAAGTGTTTCAACATTAAGTAAGTAGAATTCCATCTAATATCCATATCTAAGCCAAACTTTCTAGGTCTAACACCCTTAGCAATACAATATTCTTTAAACAATGCAATTCTATGATTCGAAGAATTTAATTAGTTAATTACAGTTCTGATATCTTCTGTAAAAGGTTTCAACCTCTTCAATCCAGATTTGACAATGAGATTAATGATATGACAAGCACAACAGTGATGCACAAGAAGATACTTATGCTTATAAGGATCATCCTCTGTAGGTGCTGCAAAAGATCCCAAGTAACCAGAGAACATAGGTGTTAAAGACTCTATAGCCTTAGAATTAGATGAAGCATTGTCTAGAGTGACAACAAAAACCTTATTAATGAAACCAAACTCCTCTATCGTAGAAGCAACCTTTTCAAGAATGTTTTCACCGGTATGTTTAACCTCAATAAGCCTAAAACCAATAACCCTTTTCTATAATTCCTAATCAGAATTCACATAATGAGCAACGACACTAATATAGTCCTTATCATTACCAGACCATATATCTAAAGTTAAAGATAGAGAAGAAGTAGCAGGCAACACAAATCTCATCATGTTATCACGAGTTTTAGCAAAAAGTTTGCCAAGATCTCTAGTGGTGGTCTGTCTAGAGACCCTGACAAACTGAGCATTATGAGCATGAGTAATGTAATCCTCTTAGGCATGTGTGTCACCTATGCCCAAATGGAGATCTAGCCTAGCAATCAATCGGCACAACTTAATACGAGCAACCATAGGATCATATACCTAATTATGCAAACCATTAGGATCCACAACAAGTCTAGACTGGACTCTATGAGCATGATCAGTCTTTTTCCTACAATATTTTTGGTGCCTAAGCAAATGACCAGTAGCAGATAACAATCAACCTAGTCCTACACATCTTGCAGATAGCAGTAATTCTAACACCACCTTCCTTAATTCCCTCAAAATCATCCCAAACACTAGACTTACGCTTACCATAAGAAGTGGTACCATGAGTGGAGGTGGAGCTAATCTTTGTCCCAGTCGTGACCCCTCCACCACTATCGCCGACCTCGACATCGACATCAATGATGTTGTTGTGTTGAACATTATCGTCACCGACATCGACACCGAATAGCACGGCCACATCCTCACGGAGGTCGTCATCGTCCTCGAGCGCCGCCTCAGCCAGGTCATCTTCATTGAGTGGATACTCATCCACCACCGGCCTGGCGACCTCATCTGTGGACGGTTCACGATGACACTGACCACTAGCACCGTTCCTCGATGGAGCATGGGGACGCCTAGCCATGTCCATGCCAGAGGAGGAAGACAAGGCATCAGGCAACAACCTACGTAGAGAAACAAAGAGGAGATGAGACATGCACAATAGAATCAAATCTAAGGTTAGGGTTAGGGTTAGGGTTAGGTTTCGTTGAGTACCTATGCTACAGGAGCCCGGTGCTGGAGATGACGATGGTGACACAGAGGAGAGAGACGCCGATTAGATCAAACTACGGCGAGCGGTAGAGGAGGGACTCGATAGTTGACAGTAACACCAACTCACATAGTTCAATTTCACTTCAACAAGAGCGAGAGGAGGGGAAGGGTGAGAAAGGAGGACACAACGAGAGATAGAGGACAGGGGGAGCACCGGAGTAGGGAGCAGTGGCCTTGGATCAAGATTACCATAGTCAGAGACGACGGACGAACACGACGACGGTGAGTGCGAGAGGACGAAACTACGAGAGCGAGCAAGCGACTGCGAGTGCGAGTGCGAGAGGACGAGAGCGAGGAGCGCAGTGCGAGTGAGGGAGGGGATTAGGTTTAGGGTTCAGGGGGCATCCGACTCGACGACTTTATATGCTGCAGGGGACTGGGGGTGGGCTGCTGCCACCGTGCTTGCCATTTTAGCGGGCCGTGCCCGTGCCGGGCTGCGTGCCTGGGGTGTGGCCTAGGCACGACCTGCAGGCCAATAGGCTCGGGCCTCATGGTCAAGTATATCTAAACCTCACCTGGATCAATTGACATTTTGAGCTTTTAGCTGATCGAGAGTGATTTTCTTCTAAGAAGCTGATGGAGCTAGTAAAGCTAAAAGCGTTTGGTGAATTAAAAGATAGATCTGCCATTTAATTTTAATGAATCTAGAACCGGTGAATTTAAAAAATAGACCGTGTACCTAGGAAAAGAAGAGACAAACGAGTGCCAACTCATAAGTTCTCCACCCAAAAAATTTTCATCAATCCCATCGAATCTTTGGACATATGCATGAAACATTAAATGTAAATAAAAAATAAATTAATTACACAGTTTGGTTGAAAATCGTGAGACGAATCTTTTAAGCCTAGTTAGTCTATGATTAGCCTTAAGTGCTACAGTAACCAACATGTGCTAATGATAGATTAATTATATTTAATAGATTTGTCTTGCAGTTTCAAACGAGTTATGTAATTTATTTTTTATTAGTTTCTAAAAGCCTTTCCCGATATCCTTCCAACACGTCCGATGTGGCACCCAAAATTTTTTTATCTCCAATCTCAACAGTGCCTATAAAGTCAGTCTCAATGTATAGTTTCATGGCACAGTTACCAAGACTATAAACTACTAGGTAACCGAGCCACAGGAGTTTCATGGGGATGAAACTTCTCTCTCATCTGATGAAACTCCTTCATTTAATAACTCTGTCAAGTCAGCAATTTTACTTATGTGACACTTTATTTAATGTGCATGACACTCTTATAAAACATGCATTGAGACGTTGTTGAGACCCCACCTTTCAGCCGCGGCGGCGGCGCTGACACTGACAGCGAACCCGAGCTGCAGCAGCGCGCGAGTTTCTCCCATCTCTCTCCTCGCTTTTGTTTAATCTGGCCACTCGAGTTCCCACTCGTCCCCAACTTCTCCCTCCCCCTCCCCATCCCCCTCCCCGTCGACTCGGTCCTCGCTCTCGCATCCCCGCGGCTCGCTAGGCGTTAGTCGCCTTCCTCCCTGGAAGAAAAACAAACAAACAAACACGAAACGCAGGTCCGAATCCAAATCTAGCGGCACGCTTCACGTCGCGATCCCGTGGACTCCACCCACCCCGGCGGCGGCAGTGCGGATCCCGCCTTGGGCTCGCGCGTCGGCCACTCCGGCGCTAACTCCCCCCTCGCGGCGGCGGGAGGGCGGTAGCGGCGATCGCGCTAGCGGAGCCGCTTCTTCGCCCTCGGCGCCGCCGGCCTTGATCCGGCCCCGTAGACGGAATGGTACGTGCTGCGATTTGCTTTTCGTCGGATTTATCTGTGCTTGTTACTTGTGTTGCTCTGTTTGGGTAGTAGCGTGTCGGGGACTGCCCCACTTGATGAGGGCGCCGAAATGCCGGCTCAGTTCGTGGTGTTTCCACGCCGTTTGGTGTGATCGTTCAGTTGAAGCAGTTGTGTATCGCGCGATCATTGGCATTGAGATAAACACGTCTTATTGAGCCGGGCTTAATTTCGGGAAATGGTGTACCTAGGATATGAATCGGGACAGCCTTTTGTTGTCCCTTCTTTCGTCTGGCCGTGATTGTGCAATGTGGTGAGGTTGGGGTCTCTGCCTCAGCTTCTCATACTGTCTTATTGTAGATTCCATCTTGTTCTTCTCACTGAGACACTCTGATCATCTCATGGAACTTGATCAAGGTTTCTGTGATACTGCTGGGCTAGCATTAATCAAGAATAGCCTTTAGTCTCTGTTTGGTTCATTATTTCTTCAATCAGTGTGCAAAAATGGGCACCAAAATCATGGGACAATGTCTATGGATGCTTTATATATACTTTCTTTTCACACTTTAGTTTTTTTTTTGTGGACAAGAAACTTAAGTTATGTGTCCTGTTATTGCTAGATGTGGATCCTTGTATGCCACTTGTAAGTTCAAACACAATGGAAGGATCTGATATCCAGGAACTTCTCAACTATTATTTTGTCAATAAATGTGTCTCATTGTTATTATGGATTGAAATATTGTAGTTGTTACTGTTCTTTCTTCACTCATCATCCTTCGTACTAGTTAGTTTACTGTAATGACTGGTTAACTGAAATTAGTTGTGTTCTTGTTCATATTCTGTTGCAGGCAACCAAAGTCCGCTTTACAGTGGGTTCTCATGTTTGGGTTGAGAATGCTGAGGTGGCTTGGATTGATGGGCTGGTGGAGGAGGTCCAAGGAGATGAATTAATTATAAACTGCACTTCTGGGAAGAAGGTCAGTTATTAGTTCCATGATAGGTTTCTCTTTTTATTTTCTGCCCAAAAGTGACATTTTGTTTGTTTATCTCGTCCTGATGGTTTGTCACTTTCTATTCATGCTTTACTGAGGCTGTTGCAGCATTTTTTCTCCTAAAGTTCTTTTTTATGCCTGAGGTTAATTATTTTTAAGTCTGAATTTGTTAATTCATGAGTGCCAGACTATACCACTATAGCTTATAATAGTACATTAATTTATTGAAGTATATGGATAATGATAAATAAAAATAAATAAACATATTTTGGTTACAGGTTACTGCCAATGTCTCAAGTGTGTATCCTAAGGATGCAGAAGCGAAGCGCTGTGGCGTTGAGGATATGACGAGGCTAGCTTATCTAAATGAACCAGGAGTTCTACAGAACTTAAAGTCTAGATATGCGATGAATGAAATATATGTAAGTTGAGTTGTTCAACATAACATTTCTTTTATTCTTTTTACTCATGCATACTTCGATCCAGTCCTGTGAGTTCTTGGTTATCTGACTTTTGTTCTTATATGCTCTCTAGGATGATAGTAGAGTTACTCGTTCAAATTACACCTCCTGGGTCCTGTTTGTATAGTGTTTGTGTTTCATTGCTGTTCTTATTTTATTGGTGTTATTAAGGTGTTTATGTTTCTAGTTTCTGTATTAGAGGAGTTTGGAATTGTGCAACACTGCATCTGTTTTTATTTTATAATATGCTCTAGTGTACCGAACAACCTTGTGGTCTGATCTAACCGCTTAAAGATGTTTTTCCTTTCCAGACTTATACTGGCAACATTTTAATAGCAGTTAATCCATTTCAAAGACTTCCCCACCTTTATAACAATCACATGATGGGAATCTATAAAGGCGCAGAATTTGGCGAGCTGAGCCCTCATCCTTTTGCCATTGCAGATCATGCATATAGGTGTGTTTCAACACCCCAAGGAAAACTCGAATGTTTTATGCATTTATCATGTTGCATGTATCTGACGTATCAACCATGCAGGCTTATGATGAATTATGGTAAAAGCCAAGCCATATTAGTGAGTGGTGAAAGTGGAGCTGGTAAGACAGAAAGCACTAAAAGTCTTATGCAGTATCTTGCATTTATGGGTGGTAAAGCTCAATCTGGGGGAAGGTCAGTGCAACAACAAGTACTGGAGGTGAGGGCTCCAATTTCTCTTCTTGCTCCTGGGAATATTAACGACCCAAAATAGTGGATGTATAGATTATGAACTGGCATCTTGGAATGTTTGTAAAGGAGCAAGCTGCTCGTTCTGCAGGATTGCATCAAACTCACATTTTACCAATCTTAATGCCATTGTGTCTGATACTATCTAATCTATCTATTTGATCGATACAGTCCAATCCTGTTCTTGAGGCATTTGGAAATGCAAAAACAGTCAGGAATAATAATTCAAGGTAATGAACTTAAAAAACATGGTTATTATGTGATTTTTTCTGTTTCCAACAGTTGGTATTTGCTCATTTGGCACAATCTTTTTTATTTTTTCCTCATACTTTGTCGCTTTCTTTTATCTTATTACACAGTCGTTTTGGCAAATTTGTTGAGATTCAGTTTGACAAGAATGGGAAGATCTCAGGAGCTGCCATAAGGACTTACCTCCTAGAAAGGTCTCGTGTCTGTCAAATATCTGATCCAGAAAGGAACTATCACTGCTTTTACATGCTATGTGCTGCACCACCTGAGGTAAAAGATTCAACATGGCTACAAACCAAATTCTAAACCACAACTTTGTAAACAATATATGTTGGGCAACTGTGTTGCCAGCCTACTACATTGTAGTACTACTTTTCTTTTGATGATGTAGATTTTGCCATCAACTGTGTCTTCAACTTTTGATCTGTGTTAAAATGTTGCTGTTGCAGGACCGTGAGAGATATAAACTGGGAGATGCCGCATCGTTCCACTATCTTAACCAGTCTAGTTGCATTAAGCTTGATGGGATGGATGATGCTTCAGAATATATCATAACTAGGAGGGCAATGGACATTGTGGGCATCAGTTCTGATGAACAGGTATGTACATGTGTATGGTTGAAATTAATTTATTTAATCTGAAGATAAAATATTTGCTTATAACCTCTGTTGCCATTTCATGCAGGATGCAATATTTAGAGTTGTCGCTGCTATTCTTCATTTGGGCAATGTGGAATTTTCAGAAGGGAGTGAAGCAGATTCTTCTGTACCCAAAGATGACAAGTCCCAGTTCCATCTTAGGACAGCTGCAGAGCTTTTCATGTATTAGTCCTTCCTTGTGCTCCCTGCGTAATATTAGCTTGTCATCTTTTGCATGACATGCATTTGACAACATTTCAGGTGTGATGAGAAGGCTCTTGAGGAATCTTTGTGTAAGCGAGTTATGGTAACACGTGGTGAAAGTATTGTGAAAAATTTAGATGCACGAGCAGCAGCTCTCAGTAGAGATGCATTGGCCAGAATTGTTTACTCTCGTTTATTTGATTGGTAAGTTCTCACATTTTCAAGCAGTTTATTATTGTTGCTTTATAGTATGTTACTTTGGTAACATAAAAAGATAACTCACTTATGTTGCTGTTTTTTTTCAGGCTTGTAAATAAGATAAATACTTCAATAGGACAAGATCTAAGTTCAAAGCTTCTGATTGGTGTACTGGATATATATGGTTTTGAGAGTTTCAAGACAAACAGGTGCTTAACTGGTATGCCTTTGCATTTAGTCTTCTGTTTATCTTTGTCAGTGTATTAATATAGTGTAATGAAGTCACAGCAGCAGTTTTTTTATTGGATAGTGGATATTGGTGACATGACAGGTTCAACATGTTCAAACTATGTTTGCTGCAATACAAAGCCATTCCATCTATTTTGAAGTTAAATCAAATGGCTTGTATTAGGATTATTTGTTTCATCACACATCTCAAGTCTTTGGAATTAGTTCAAAATGGAAATTGTCGATTATGTAACATATAGGTCATACAATGCCAGTTAAAACAATGGCCTTCATGTTCTTAGAACGTAAACATATTTTTTCTGCTTTTTAACTAAAAGTGTAGTAGTATCAGCATATCTTAGGAACTTTTCTCCTAATCTTCTTTTTTTGAGTGGCTCTTCGGTGTTGTAACATTTTTAGGGAACCCAAATATATGAATAAAAAGCAGAGTGCATATTGTGACAATCATTCAATATGCATGTTGATTTCACTTTTTATATTGCAATAGGCTTTATCAGGGGAAAAGATCCTCCATGTTGCTTTAAAAAGATTCATTGCTTAAGTTGCACTTTTGTAAAGCGAAAAAATAGCTTATTTGACCAAAGAAGAAAGAGTATTTCATATATGTGACTACAGGAGTGTGGTAATTGTGAAGATTCAAAAGAATAAAAGGGATATGTATATATGGTCTTGACTCACAACACTTGCCGCACAAAACAAAACCTTAAGGGAAACCAACATCATGTTGTTGTTGACATGAATGGGGACCCTGGGTTCAAAATTTGGCTGCAATATGTGCTCTTCTTTTTAGAGGTTGCAGCATGTAGTTTCTGCAGCTAATGGTTGCACTGGTTATGGTGATGCATAGTAATAGCAAAGTTATATACTCTCCTTATTAAGAGCCTTAAATCTTCCATAACTCTACTTAGCTAATGTTGTGTATGACATGAAACCATCTTGTTATCTTTTGATGATGCGAAACATAACAACTGTTATATGGTGATATTATGATATGCCTCAGTTTCGAGCAGTTTTGCATCAACTTAACTAACGAGAAGCTGCAGCAACACTTTAATCAGGTCAGAGAATGAAAGTCTCAGTTCTTGAGAATGTTCTGCATTCTATGTTTTAGCATCGTCAAATAAAATTTGTTTTGTGTCATTATGTGTAATCATTATTTTATATGTTCCATGAGCAGCATGTGTTTAAGATGGAACAAGAAGAATATACAAAGGAAGAAATTGATTGGAGTTATATCCAGTTCGTAGATAACCAAGAGATTCTTGATCTTATTGAGAAGGTGAACAACATACGGTGTTCTTTGCAATGCTTTCTTTTATCATCCATATATATTTATTTTCTGCATTGGTATGATCGTTTTTGCACCACTGTGAATCCGTGACATTTTCTTTGACCCGCCTTCAGCTAGTTGTTGCCTTTTTTTAATTACTATTGTAGACTCATGTAACCTAGGATTGAATGTAGAATTATTTGATACCAATATTATTGAACAAACTGGATGGGCCTGAGTTCCATTTGCAATTTTTTAACCATCTAGAGATGTTAGTTAAAAATTTCCATTGTAGTTTGGCTATGCTGTGAGATTGCATTTTTGACATCTTTCTTTCAATACAGAAACCAGGGGGTATAATTGCTCTACTGGATGAAACTTGGTAAGTAAACCTGGGTATCTTTTTTGTAGTTCTGAGCTTTTCTAACATCGTCTTGTTTTGTGCTTCAGCATGCTGCGAAATTCAACCCATGAAATATTTGCTGAAAAGCTGTATCAAAAATTTAAGGAGAACCCACACTTCAGTAGGCCAAAGTTTTCACGGTCTGATTTCACTATTCATCACTATGCTGGAAATGTAAGGAGCATATTTCTGTCTGCGCTACTATCGTTTGAAAGAATAATTCTTAGATTCTTCACAAAATGTAAGATGCATTCATTGTGGATTTTGTGACAGTGTCACGTATGATTGCGTACATTATATTAGATTGTATTCTCTGTTCCAAATTATAGGTCACTTTAGCTTTTCCCTTAGTCAAATTTCTCTAAAATTGACCAAGTTTGTAGAAAAATATATTAACACCTACAAGTTAAAATAAACAAACTATCAAGACATTTTTTTACCCTGAACACACAGGAGAGCTGTGTATTATTTGTTAAATAAGAATGATAAAAGGGTAAACAACCTTGGTTACACCAACACCCACACACCCAAAGGATCACAACATTACATAAGCGTCTTTTTGCTATAAGTACACACGACCTGGAACGACCTAGCCCCTAGGAACAAGGGCTGACAAGAAAGAGATCCCTCGCGCTCCAGCCAATGCCCAAAGTTGGGCCAACTCCTCACATTTGTTCCTATGTTTCCAAAGTGTCCAAGCCTATAGGATAATGAGGGAGTTGATGCTTCGTTGCAATTGTCCATCGACCATCTCATCAGCTCTATACCGCTAGTCCTAAAAAAAAAGCATCATTGATCGTCGGCGCTAGAGTTTTGCAGCCCAAAGAAATTTAGGAGGGAGAACCAGAATTGCCTTGCAAACACACAGCTAGTGAGCAAGTGATCAATTGTTTCCTCAGCTTGGCGTTCTTATACATATTTATTTTCCTTTTCTTTTTCAAATAGTGCACAACTGCACATATGGAGATGTTTTTGCAGATACATGTTTTGTAATTTGTAATGTAAATGCACTGAATTTTTGAGGATACTAGTGCATAAACACAACTTACATGTAGATAAAGGATGCAAGTTTAGAATAATTCCCCTTTTTTAACACGTCAATAAGCAACTTTTCAGCTTATGCTTTGTTCCTGTCACTGGCAAGTGGCAACAAAATCACTTACTGCACATGATGCATACATTTAACCTGGAGATGAATTAGTTCTGTGGTGCCATACTGCCATCATATCTTTCTATAATTGAATGGAGTATCCGAGTATGTGGCACACACATTATGAACACCATTTTCTTCTTTTGCAGGTTACGTATCAAACAGATCTGTTCTTGGATAAGAACATTGATTATGCTGTGAATGAGCATCAAGTTTTATTACATGCTTCGAGATGTTCATTTGTTTCCAATCTTTTTCCACCTTCTGAAGAATCAGCTAAATCTACGAAATTTACATCAATAGGTTCAAGCTTTAAGGTAAAACAGAATGTTGCTTGTCCCATCTTTTATAGCTTTGTTATCAGGATACTTAACGTTTCTGATACTATTACAGCAACAATTACAATCTTTGCTGGAAACTCTGAGTGCAACAGAGCCACATTACATCCGCTGCATAAAGCCCAATAATGCTCTCAAGCCAGCAATTTTCGAGAACAGTAATGTTCTCCAGCAACTTCGATGTGGGGTAAGACATTGTCACAAGTAATTTCACTGGAAGTACATGCTTTGAGAGAGATAGAATGGTTGAATAGAAAAATAAGGACAGGCTTATCCTGGTAAATCAAAATTATTTTGAACCATTTGCCCTTCTTCCCTATTTAACCATATATGGAGGCTGCTAAGCGTTTGTTCATTTGAACTGATCTAAGGACAAAAGGCAATCATGTGGACAAAACAGTATACAGCATACAGGTCCGTACTACTGTCCCAAAAAGAGTGCACATTAGATTTGTCAAGGCCAAAGTATTTCAAGTTTGACTAAATTTATAGAAAGTAGTGTCAACAATCGTGGTTCCAAATAGCTATACTATAAAAATACATTCCATGATGAATCTAATGACACTTATTTGATATAATAAATATTAGTATGTTTTTTTGGTAAAAAATTGGTCAAATGATGGTCTTGACTTGGCCTGTAACTAGAAGTGCACTCTTTCTGGGACTGAGGGGGTATATTATAAAATATCGACTTTCTGCGATACACATGATAGCGGTATGCCCAAGGATTTTTATGCTTTTAAATGTTGCTTTTAATGCATTTTTTTATGAACTAGCTGTTGAAGATAGAGATGCTAAACTGATACATTACCTAATCTTGTAAACAGGGAGTATTAGAGGCAATAAGAATAAGCTGTCTAGGATATCCAACAAGGAGGAGATTTGATGAATTTGTTGACCGTTTTGGTGTTTTACTACCTGAAGTTCTTGGTGAAAGGTATTCTTGATACCTTGATCTGGTCTTTTGCATTTTCGTTTCCATTTTGATCTTACAGTTTGTACTTACTGTTACATTGGCAGTTATGATGAAGTTACTGCTACAAACATGCTTCTTGAGAAGGTTAAGCTCACAGGCTATCAGGTCAGCTACAAGTGGCTGAAATTAGTAGTTTTGATGTGTTTAAATAATCAAATTTGCCAATTGTACTATGTTTGGTCTTTCTTTGGTTTCTCTACTGTTTTCCTTATTGTGATTCAACATATTTCCTTTATTCTCGTAATCTTGGCCCTGTTTGGAATGGGATTTTTTTCTTGTTCCTGCATTTTTCCTGCAAAATTAAGCTGATTCATGTGAAATTCCTTAATGATTCCTGTAAAATTCCTGTGTTCCAAACAGGCCCTAAAGGGCCACTCCAGTAAGCAGATCTAGTTGAATGGTATATACTTTCTTGCCTCAGCGGCTCAGCCTTTATGTTGCTCCCAGATAAATCCCATGTGGAGGTTAGTTCTACTTTAGTTTTATGGTTTGATGGCTTAGGAGATTGGGTCAATTTCAACCCAAACAATGGACATGTTTTGATGTCATGGGATAAATATTTGCAATTCCTGACAACCTTCTATATATTTGTCGTTGCATCATGGCAATTGTTAATAAGAGAAACATTAAGTGCAATGCAATATTTCCATCCTCATCCGGACAAATTTCTGCTTCTGTAGTTCTAGCTTTAATATGCTAATTTGAATTGCTCTTGTAATTTACAGATAGGGAAAACTAAACTGTTTTTGCGTGCTGGTCAAATGGCTGAATTAGATGCTCTGAGAACTGAGGTCTTGGGCCGTTCTGCTAGTAAAATCCAGAGAAAAGTACGGTCATACTTGGCTCACAAAAATTTCATTCAACTGCGAATATCTGCTACTCATCTCCAGGCTATTTGCAGAGGTACATCTTAATATTACTGAAACTAAAAATTCGTTTTAGTAATATCTCTTATTTTGAAGTGGAGATAATGATTGCTGAAATGTGATAACTGAAGGACAAATTGCAAGACATTATTATGAAGATCTCCGCAGGGAGGCTGCTTCATTGACCATACAAACCTGCTATCGTATGCACTTGGCAAGGAAGAATTACAGAAATATCTGTTCTGCATCAACTACTATCCAATCTGGTCTACGCGGTATGGCTGCTCGCAAGGAACTCCAGTTCCGTCAGCAAACAAATGCTGCGGTAATCATTCAGGTATATCTCAGGTCTCCTTTTTAGTTTCTTTAAATTAAAAGCATCTAATTTTCAGTCATCCATTCAAAGTCTTATCTTTTTGTGTATAAATAAATGGGATCATGGTACTAGGGCAGTCAAACTATGATTATTTTTGCTTATGTTTTCGTATCCATATGCAATTATTGACTAAAGTCTATCATGTTTACCTAGGGATTGTTATATCTTTTTTCTGCACCTCCATATCCTCAATAAGTTTGTATTTACACTTATTATGATTATAATTTTTAAGTACATGTTTTATTACTTGCTAGATGCTACAAAGAAATTACCAAGTTAAGAATTCCAGATGACTTTCTTTTTAATCTTGAGTAGCTTTATTTCTTCAAGTATCGTTATTCAATTAGACTCCTGTTCAAGCCTGTGCATCTGTGTCCATATTTTACTAATCACTATTTTACTTCATTTATGGTCCAATACATCAACCTCGCTTTTACTGATTTGTCGTCCACAGAGTTTCTGGCGTAGTTATGTAGCACACTCTCGATTCATGAGCTTGAAGAAGGCAGCCATTGCTACTCAATGTGCTTGGAGAGGAAGAGTGGCCAGAAAAGAGCTTCGGAAACTTAAAATGGTAAGAAGCTATGTTGTAAATGGCCTGACTATATTTTACTTTATTAGTTATTGGCATGCTTCTGCAGTATTTATTTTTATTCCAATGTCTATGCATAAGAGATTTCTGATGAATTATCAAAAAAGGCGTACACATCATTACGTTATCAATTGACAACTGGGTACCTATACACATGAAAATGAGGCAATGTCTTCATGGGCCAAACTCGATTTATAGGCCAACTCCTTATGGAGTTATGGTCAGTAAAAGCTTATGGTCCTTATGGGCCAACTCATCTGCAATTGCACCTAATGGCCATAAGTCTAGCCATTTCACTTCTGGTACTCTGGATCCTGGATCAACAATGGGAACTGAGTCAGAGTTATGTAACCTAATCATTATTTAAGCTACATTATCTACTAACTTCACCTTTCTTTTTTGTATTTTCAGGCTGCTAAAGAAACTGGTGCTCTCCAAGCTGCCAAGAATAAATTAGAGAAGCAAGTTGAGGAGCTCACCTGGCGGCTGCAACTAGAGAAACGCATGAGGGTAAAGTTTTGGTTTACTTTATTTGACAGATGCTCTAGCTTTCTGTATTTGCATGGAAGGGACATTAAAAAAATTTGACCAACCAAGGAAACTCCACCCCTGCTGACCACATAACATATGTATTATGACCTATAGACTCAACTTTTCTGAATGGGTCCAAAAATATGCGGTCACTAGAGCACATGAATGCACTTAAGTGTGTTTTTGCAAACTGTGGTTATCTTAATTTTTTATTATTATTTATCATTCTATTTAGCTTCTAAAGCTAACTAGTTTTTTTTCCAGTTCCAGCCAGTTTGAAGTTGATTGTTATCTAGGGATGCAAGTGGATTGGATTGGATTAGCTTGATCCAATTGTCTCATCCTAGCCGATTTTGTTTACTGAATATATAAACATTGTATCGTATGAGTTAGGAAGTGCACGGTATTTAATGGAGATGATCGATCATCTTACATGTTTATTGTAACTGTTCACTGCAAATTAGCTATCTATTGTCTGAATTTCATTATTACTACTACAATATAGTAGTAACTCCCAGTTTTGTGGTAAACTTTATCCATTTAAGTAAGGTTAATTTAAAACAGATATGTAACTTTGTAACATGGACTGTAACTGTTGGCACAACCTAGGTCAATAAGGGCCTGTTTGGTTCACCACTGAGGAGAGCCTGGCTGGTATCTACCAGCCAGACTGTACAGGGACAGACCAAAGACATGCAACCACTTGCTGTTTGGTTCACTGAATCTAGAAGACCAGGCTGAGCAGTGGACTTGTTTGGTTGGCTGCATCAATATATGTTATATTGCGTTGAAATAAGAAAAACAAGTATTAAGATATTATTTATTTTGCCTGAATCGATTGTATAGTACTCCTTCCGTTCCAAATTGTAAGTTATTCTGCCTTTTCTAGATACATAGCTTTTGCCATGCACCTATACATTATGTTTAGATGCATAGTAAAAGCCATGTACCTAGAAATGACAAAACAGCTTACAATTTGGAATGGATGGAGTACTTATTTTCAACATAGTAAGCTTTAGTTTACTTTGAAATACATTAATATGCCTTAATTATGCTAACTCATCATTAACCTGCTAATACATTGCATCTCGCGAGCCTGGCTCTGGAGAAATGGATCCCATTCTCGTTCCTAGAGAGCCAGGCTCGCTGGTCCCTTCTGCACCCCGTGGAGAGGCCCAAACCATCACCTAGGCAACCAAACACAGTGCACCTGTGTCCATGGAGCCTGGCTGGCGTAGATACAGGAAGCCAAACACTATCTTCTTAATATAATGATGCACAGCTCTCCTGCATTTTCGAGAAAAAAATCCGGAAACCAAAGTACCAAACACGCCCTAAAAACATTCATATTAGCTCTAGTCATCTAATGCCTCTGTAAGTACCTTATGTATGTTTTCCCTGCCTGCAGACTGACATGGAAGAGGCCAAGACACAAGAAAATCGGAAGTTGCAACAACAATTGCAGGAACTGCAATTACAGTCCAAGGAGACCAAAGATCTGTTGAAAAGGGAACGGGAAATTGCAAAAGAAGTGCTGGAGAAAGCTTCGTTAGTACCAGAGGTTCAAGTTGATACAACTCTTATTGATAAACTCACTGCCGAGAATGAGAATCTTAAGGTATGTATGGTGAATGAGTTTGCTTGCATATTGCATAATGCTACATCATAAAATTGTGCTAAGGAGTTAAAGGCAAACTTATTTGATGAGAATTGAAGTACACTTTGTAGACTGCAATATTTAGTATTCTACTATGAGAAATGCTAATGAGCTATGCCCCAAAGCATAGTAATCCTCCATCTGGTTGATGGTGCTGCTGCCTTGAGCAGACCAGGAACTTTAGTCTCAAATGGGAATAGTTTAGTTTTAAAGGTGCTTATCGAGGCTTGAACTAAATGAAACCATATTGTTTGAACATAACCATGTTGCTACAAGTGATGGTATTGTGCTTAAATATTTTTCTCTTGAACACGTAAGAGAGTTGCACATCATTTCATTAAGAGAGAAAAAGAAGAAAAAGTAGAGGGAGAAGAATCCCTTCCCTAAGCGAAACACTAGACCAGAGCAACTAGCCTTCCACAACTAACAAGACCTGTGACTATGGGACACAAGGCCAAAAAAACTAGTCTAGCACAGGCAAAGCAACAAAGAGTACCAACAAAAACATAGGGAAAAATTTAACCCACAGCAAGTGACCCAGCCAATAGCTCCTGGAGTCCTTTTGCACCAGCAGAGCACTATATGATGCATTCATTTGTGATTGTCTGCAATAAAATTGTGATGCTTGGACTTGCACCATTAAAGACACACTCATTCCTGTGCTTCCAAATTTCCCAGGCGACCAGGGAAATGAGTGTATTAAACCCTGTTTTCATCTCCTTAGCCCTTAGGTATCTTGATTGCCTGGTGCCGCCAACTTAAAATTTGCTAGTAGAAACCAGGCTGATGGAGCTCAACCCCAATCTCTGAAAAGTGAAAAATAATAAACCCGACCTGTCTAGCAAAGACGCAAGAGATCTACAAAATACAAATGCTGGATGAATCTCTCCTGCCTGATCGCAAAGAGGACAGGCTGCTGGATGAGGGAGTCCTCTCTTTGCTAGACGATCACCAGTCCAGCATCTGTTGTTGATTGCAAGCCAGATGAAGAAGTTGCAGTTTTGAGGAGCCCAGCTCTTCCAAGTTCTTTTCCATGGAGCAAAGCGAATGGAGCCACAAAAGTAAGCATTATAGGCTGATTTGCTAGAATAAATACCAGACCTGGTGAGCTTCCATCAGTGCTGATCTTCAATCTCCTCTTGCAGCAACATACTATTAACCAAATTCCATAGCAGGAGATACTCAGGACTGGGACAGAGAGTGTACCTTTAACGTCTGAGACCCAACAGAATTACGGAAGTTCTCCAAAGCCTGTGCTTAAATATTGTTCATGCGAATTATCCTAGTAACTTTAGCTGTCTGTAACTCAAAACATAAGCATGGTCTGTTTTTCAACCATCTTATCGCCTTGGAGAAACTTCCCGATCTTACCTGGTGAATTCTAGCAAATGGTCATGGTGAAATGCTCATCTTTTCCTTGTAGCCCTTGCTTTCAGGAAAGCTAACAAATGCTGATTGGAAGTGCCTCTTGATCTATCTTAGTTTTTTCACCGAAGCTTGTGATATCGTCTGGCTCTATAAATTCATTTATTTTCCTTTCATTTACCTCTTCCCTATCTTTCCTTTATATTACTACAAAAGATGGTGACATGGCCATGTTGTGTTAAACTTTTAGGCTTTAGTGGGCTCTCTTGAGACCAAAATTGATGAAACAGAACAGAAGTTTGAAGAAATGAAGAAAGCAAGAGAAGAGTGGCTGAAGAAAGCTACAGATGCTGAGTCAAAGATAAATGAATTGACAAACACAATGCAAAGGTTGGTGTTGTCTACATATGTAATATTTTTTTATCTGATGCATCATGTACATGTTTTACGGATTGAATTGAAAATTGTCTGTTCTGCATGGTGGCAGTTTTCAAGAAAAGGTAACTACTATGGAAGCAGAAAATCAACTACTTCGGCAGCAGGCGCTGTTGCGTACTCCTGTTAGAACAATACCTGAAAACGCATCTCCGAAATCTGTATGTGGTGTCTCCATTCCTTGAGTCATACAAACATTTTAGTACAATTGTTCACCTGTTGGTGTTTTCTCTTTTGTATTTCTACTTCTGCATATTTTACTTGTTAATATTTTAAACTACACATTTTCATTGTTGAAATGTGTCAATGTCTTTCTGCCTTTGCAGAATTTGACTAATGGCAGTCCACGCATTGATGAACAAAAGGTCAGAAGCATATAATATATTCAATTGCCAACTACCAGTTCTGTTATGTTTGAATCTAAAATTTATCACTCTCTCCAGACACCTCATGGAACTCCTCCTGCTCCCAAAGATTATGGGAGCTTTGGACAGCCAAGAGCATCCTTTTTTGAGAGGCAGCATGTATGTTAAAACTTTCATATCTGTATGTTTTAAACCATTTAGTGTGTTTATAGGACAATATATCATGTGAAGCTCCCTTGAACCATATACTTTTTGCAGGAGAGTATTGATGCACTTATAAACTGTGTTAGTGATAATATTGGCTTTAGTGAAGGAAAGCCAGTTGCTGCAATAACCATATATAAGTGTCTTGTTCATTGGAAGATATTTGAAACAGAGAAAACAAGTGTTTTTGATCGGCTTATTCAAATTTTTGGTTCCGCCATGCAGGTATCCTGTGTTTTGTGTTCTATATGTTTTTTTACAAGGATCCATGTTCCACAGACATTTTTCCAATTTATATCTCAGTAAATTTATTCTTCAACGATTGATGTTGTTTGTATTTCAGAAACACGACAGCAATGAGGATCTTGCATACTGGCTATCAAATTCATCAACTTTATTGATCATGCTTCAAAAGAGCCTAAAAGCTGCTGGCTCAACAGGAACTAGTCCACAGAAAAGGCCACAGACTCAATCATCATTCCTTGGGAGGATGGTATGTTTCATCAATTACTATTGGAGTTGTCTCACATGCTCTCCTCTTTTCTCAAACACATGCATGTCCTCTTGACAAGAATCAATATTGTAATATTGAGTCATTTCTGCATGAAAATAAAAATATTTTCATTGAACATGAAGTGGGGTACAAGGTACAATAATTTGGAACACTTCGCTCTGGTGCCTATTTTGTTGTTTATGATCCAAATTCTTCACAGTGCCATCTGGACAGGATGTGTTCTGAATCTGAACATGCCATAGTTTTGTTATTCTCACCATATAAGGTTGCCACTTGATGGCCTCATCTGCTGATGTCATTTTTACAGGTATTCCGCTCTTCAAACATCACGGTTGATATGGACCTTGTACGCCAAATCGAGGCGAAGTATCCTGCTTTTCTTTTTAAGCAGCAACTTACAGCATTTGTGGAAGGCTTATATGGTATGATACGAGACAATGTGAAGAAAGATCTTTCTTCATTGTTGGCATATGCTATTCAGGTATCTTACTTACCATGTGATCTTCATTGGTAACCTTGTGTCAATCGGTTGTGTTAGCAACCTTGGGGGTTTGAGAAGTTCAACAGTCCATTAATGGAGATAGCCTTTTTTTTTGGCGAAGCTATATATAGAGAGAGCCTCATGGGCCATATGGGCCTGTAGTAGATAGGCCTTTATACACTTAGCCAACCCCCCCTCTCCCCCACTTCAAACTCAAGATGGAAGTGGAAGATCTGAAGCATTGAGTTTGATCAAGTAAATCCGATGCTGCTCAGTCTGTGCTTAAGTGAAAAAGTTGGCCGACTGCAACTCTGAGGGCAGTAGGGCACATACTGAAGAGCAACGGTTTTCTGGCCTTCGTACACTTGGCAGATTGCACACTTCCTCTAGGCTAATATAAGATTGTTCTTTTAGGATGTACATCTTTGTTGTGGGAAGTCCTCAATTCTCTGATCATCCATGTTGCTAAGGAGATTTATAAGCATTGTAACGGTTGCATCTTTATCTCACTTGACGTAAATAGAGTTGTAAGGGTTAGTATAGGAAGGTGCTTTGTGGTTTGCTGCTGGAGCAATGCACGGCTATTTGAGCTACTCTTGGCCACTATCTAGGTCCTGAGTTTGTTTAGGTTGGGATGTTGAGTTGTCGTAGTTGTTAGAGTAAATAGGAATAGTACCACATTGTGTATCCTTATAAGGTGTTAGTCCTATGTACCCTATATAATCAGCCCATGAGGTCCAATGCAATATATCCAATATTCCACCAATTATATTCTCCTTCATGGTATCATTCGCCTAGGTTTAGATCCTAACCCTAGCTGCCACCGCTTCCGCACTGCGCTCCCCTGGGGAGAGGTCGATCTCCACCAGGGGCAGCGCCCCTGTTTAGGCTCCCGATCCTATTGATCTGGCTGCCGTCGTCGTCGTCGCACAGCAGATTGGGATCTCCCCTATGTCATCGCTAGGCTGCCGCTGCCGTCTTGTCCCCGGGCTTACCTCCGGCTGTTGCCATCAACACCTGATCTTCATCGCATGGAGGCAGATGGATCTCGCACCGTCCCGTGCCGCCGTGGTGGCGGCCAGGGCCGGCCACACGTCTCGACCTTGCGCTGCCATGGAGGTAGCCAGATCTAGCATGTCGCTGTTGTCGGGTGGATGTGTCCATCTCCACCTCGTCGATCCGCGTCGGTGCCTTCGACCTCGCGTGTTCGTGACCCGCCATGCGCCTTGCACCGCCCGATCGGGACGCGCCGCCGCAGTCGTGTCATCTTGCTGGGTACACCCGATCTCCTGCTGTTGTATCTTTTTGGTTTGCCCGATGAGTGATCGGGATTGAGTCGCCCACCGCCCATCGACCTCGCGCGTTCTACTCCGGCATCGGCATCGACTTCATCGACATTGTCTCCGAGTACTATGTGCATCTTCTCTGAGCAACAGGGCTGCTGTTGTGTCGCCTCATCGGGCCACAGCACCGCTGTCCGTGTGTACGCTTCGCCGTTGCATCTCCATCGCTGTCATCTGTGCATCGACGACTGTGCTGCGCAATCCCTGCACAAGGTCTTCATCCTACTGATTGGGTCTTCGTCATCGAGCTGCCACTACCCGTATCGTCGCTGAGACCTGCTCGCCGACGCGTATTCTCTCGCATTGCTTCTTCTTCGTCCAGCTCAACCACACGGTTGGGGCCCTCTCCCTTGTACGCTTGGTATTGGCGACACCGACGTGTGCTTTCGTCCCCGATGCGTTGCTGGATCTGGCAAATCTAGCTACGCCTCGGCCCTCAGGCGGCTTGACTGCATCGACTTCGGCATCGACCCTCCCGTTCCCACCCCGTCTGCCTCGATTGCGCCGTTGCCTTTCTTCTACGTCTATGACGGCTCTGACTGCGTCGACTTCGGCATCGCCTCCTCACATGATGACTACCTCAACGCGTCTCCGTCATTACCATGGCGCCCCTTATGCGCCTGCAGCTCCATCGACACACAATCTGATCACAACTACGTCAACCTCGGCCATCTTCAGCACGGCTTCTTCGACCATGGCTACTGTGCCCTCACGCTCGGCTACCTCGACATCGGCATAAAGGGCTATCGCCTTGCATAAGGACTCATCGGCTTCTTCTCCAACCACAGCATACGCGGCGCATCAACTGTTATGACTGAGGGGGGATGTTACTCATATTTTGTTCCTGTATGAGTGAGGATCCTGTTGTGGACCACCCCACCTCTCTAGTACAATGAAACACAGCTCTCCTGTGTTTTTTTTAAAGACTTTCAGTGCCTTCACATGCAAAAGTACTTGCTGTGCTTTTAGTTTTTTTTCCTCGCATACATAGGAGAGCTGTCAAAAAATACAACACAACCCCACACCTACATTACGTGCACTCCTTAAACTATTAACGACATCTACCAAGCTACCGAGTCAAAATTGGCAGTTACATCAAGCTGCACCAAACCTCAGGCTCCCACTAAACGCCATAGCTGCTCTTCCTCCAATACCTTCAAAGGATGAGTTGATGCTATGTTTTTAGTGTCTTCATTAGTTAAACTTTTGGATCACGTCATGACTGCAGGTCCCAAGAACTGTGAAAGCTAGTATGGTGAGAGGCCGTTCTTTTGGGTCATCAAGTTTGCCGAGGGGACGTTCATTTTCGACTCAAGGTAGTTATTGGCAGGCGATAGTCGACAATTTGAGTGAACTCCTGAAAATTTTGCAAGACAACTGTGTAAGTTTAAACTTATTCAACATATCTTCCCTATAACGCTGGATATTGTTCTAAACATCTGCTGAACTTGTAGGTCCCATCTATTTTTATCCGGAAAATATTTACCCAGGTTTTCTCATTTATCAATGCACAACTTTTCAATAGGTAAGTAAGTTATATGCTGACTTCAGCCATCTAGTGCTTTGCCATTTTTCTCCAATGCATAGATTGCTTACTACGCCACAACACTGTTCTGCAGCCTTCTTGTACGTCATGAATGCTGCTCTTTCAGTAATGGAGAATATGTGAAACAAGGATTGGCACAACTGGAGGTGTGGTGTGGAGAAGTCAAGCCAGAGGTAATCATACATGTGGAGTTGCTGCATATATCTGAACCTGAGATTTTCTGTACCAATTTCCTCTTATGCACGTTGTTGAAATCTTTTTCCCCTAGTTGCACAAGCCATAATGTTAAAAGTTAAAATGATTTTTGAATTCCTATGTACCCTAGATACATATTTCTTTGCAGAATTTAAAGCAATAGAGGGGGTTCTCTTGTGAGGTAGAGCAAAATTGTCCATTACACTAGCATCTCTTGGGTGCGATACATGCTCATCTTGTAAAACCCCTCTATTTCCCCTCTCTAATCTTGCGTTCTTGCTATCATTTTACAGGACTTTTATATCACTGTATTTCTTGTGCCTCAATATGGAAATGCAAATATAAACATTAAGTATGCATTTTGTTTATTTTGCTCCCACCTAACTGTTATTTGCTAACAGTATGCAGGATCTGCGTTGGATGAACTCAAGCATATCAGGCAAGCTGTCGATTTTTTGGTATGTGACTTTTATTTTAGTTCCAGTCTTTACTATCTTGGACAGCTCACCCAAACAGTTTGTTCAGACCTATGCTTATAGATTGTCCAAGTTGTATAAAACATGGTTAGGTAGTGTGAACTGAGAAATTGTTAAACAAGTAGCAAGATATAGTAGACTTAGTTATGGTTGGTGTTTCCAGATAGTTGAAGGTGTCACATTTTTACATCATACCTGAATAGAGGGAAGTGAGTATAATAGCTTTCTAGATTGGATCTTTTTCTTAATTGGAAAAAAAAAGGAAAGACGCCAATGTTTTTTTTTTTTGGTGAGGCAATGTTCTGTTGTGATGTTTTTTCTGGTCATGTCTGCAGGCACTGTATGTGTGTACCTGTTAGCATCAGAGCATCACACCTGGCATGGCGACCATGATACATTAGTTAGATGTTGTTAGGGATAGATTGTTAGTTTGATTTAGTTAGGTGGAAAATATTTATTTAGCTTGAGGGATGGTCCTTACATGCAATCTCCTGATCTGGTTCAATCCCGTCACCCACTGCATCCTGATCAAATATTTTTTTACCTTTTCCTGTTTTTTTTGGTGTGTGTTTGGGGGGGGGGGGGGGGGGCTAATGTTAGGTACATACCAAACTCATACTACTTCCTATCGGGCATAGACCACTTTTGGGATGTTGCCCTTGACAGTAACCTTAAGTCAGCCCCTAACATACAATGACCTGCACTTCTCCAGCATGTTCAAGAAAAAGAAGACTGGTCCTTACTTAATATTTTCCGCTTGGTAAATTTGACACAGGCATTTATTGCAGCTGATGGTTATATTTTGTGTCTTTCTAAAGAATATGCGATTTGAATTCTCATTATGACAATACTGATATATGAATTCTCAATACAACAATACTGATATATTTATGTTGTCTAGGTCATATTCAAAAAGTTCAGGATTTCATATGATGAGATTGTCAATGATCTCTGCCCAGTAAGTGCTCTCTATCACACACACAACCCACGTTCTTATTCACTCACACTAAATCTGTTCTGGTATTTTGCAGGTACTAAGTGTGCAGCAGCTTTACAAAATATGCACTCAGTACTGGGATGACAAATATAATACAGAGAGCGTGTCAGAAGAGGTAACAAGGGAAAATCATTTTCTTATGCTAAAAGTTGATAGTTATAGTCAGTTGCATTCCGCCCTGGATGCAAATGGCACAATTTCTGCAAGCAGTTTTATTGGAAATTTATTTGGATTCTAAATTCATGTAATATGGAATAGTACAGTTTTGAATATAAGTAATACCACTTGTGTTCAGTCAAGTGTTATTTCTTCCAAATTTCACCGTTGTTCTTGTGCCCTTGTTTTCTTTGAATTCGACATTTTTCTTATTCATAGGATATAGAGCAGCCAAGTGGGTGCTGATTGATTTCCTACTTACTGTAGGTCCTTGAGGAGATGCGAACATTGATGACCAAGGAATCAAGCCAGGATACTCTGGAGAATACCTTTCTACTGGATGATGAAATTAGGTGCGTAAAGGATTTATGGTGCCGTTATTATGTTGCTTGCATGATTCCAGGGATGTGCTTAATCCTTGACATTTTACTTTCTGTAGCATGCCCATATCACTTGAGGAGATAGCAGATTCTATGGATGCCAAAGAATTTCAGAATGTTGCCCCACCACAAGAGCTTACTGCAATTCCTGCCTTTCAATTCTTGAAGAGCTGAGCCCTGGAAGGGCGGGTTAGGCCTACGTTGTTGCACGTGCATACACACGCAGATACATCTAGAATCTTCCATCAGATGTAAAATTTAACCTAGGGTTTCCATTCTTCTTGTGCCATGTAATTATTTTTTTGTCCTTATAGTTTGGTTTGTTGTCTCAAGTTTCAGTTGGCTCGGTTGGCAATAGGTAAGTTGTTAGTTGAGGTTGGGATAGGTTTTTTGTTCTGCCTCCTGAGATGCGTGTGTGCAGTGCACTTGCCACTTAGACTGAAATCCTCATTTTCGTTGTATAATGGTAGCAGCTAGGGATCCGTTGAAAATCATTCTTTTATCCAAATTTGATTGGATTTGGTTCTGCAGAGAAATGTGAATAACTTGTATAGTTAAATTATTATAAGGAATATGTGTTCTGGAATTGTCTGTTTTTTTTTTCATTTGATTGCTGTTTTACTTTGACCTTTTACGTCTCATTTCCCTTGTGTTTGACCCCCTTGCAAAAAGTAGACTCCAGCTAATATGCTATCTAATTTTGTAAAATAGAAAGTTGGTTTTCTCTTGATTTTCAGTGGCTATATAGCTTATTACAGACGCTAACTATAAGACTTTGTAAAATAACAAGATTGTTGTAGATCTTTTCTTTTTTTTAGAAATTTTCTATTCGACAAAATAGCTAAACAATAGAATTTGACAATTAATTTTAACCAGACTATTGGAGTTGCTCTTATGGGCTATATATTTGTAATATTCAACAAACTAACATATATGCTGATTATACATGTGTGTGTATATAATATATACATATATTTGTGTTTGTCATAAAAATCATGGGTATTCCCCTGGCGCCGCCCATGATAGTTGGAGTTACATATTTGTGCTAAGATATGAGCACACTTTGCACAATTTCACATTAAGTAGCACTACAATTGTAGCAAAGTTATTTTCATTTTTAGACACACCTAGCAATTTTTGTTTCCTAAATTTACTCTAGATGGTAAATCGTGATAACTTATTGAGAATATATCACAGTAGTGCAAAGAGGGTTTATGTACTTAAAATGGCGTGTGAAAGATATACAAGAAACAAATGGCATGGGTATGACATGCCACCCACTGGATTTCATAAAAAATGTCCAATAATTCGGTACACAATTATTATTACTAGGTCATCCCATACCCATGCCATTATTAAGGCATGGCATACCGTAGGCCCAATAATGAAATCCAGTGGGTGGCACGGGTATGGCATGACATACCCTAGGCCTAGACCAAAAAAACATAAATGTAAGTTTCATACCTAATAATTTTTTATCCGTCACATCAAATCTTTAGACATATATAGACGAAAACAAAAACTAATTGCATAATATGGTTATAAATCACGAGACGAATCTTTTAAGCCTAATTAATTCATGGTTGGACACTAATTGTCCAATAAAGTGAAAATGCTGCAGTAGTCAAATTCAAAAACTTTTTAGAACTAAACAAGGCTTTGATAAAAAAAAGACTCCATTCCAAACGCACGATGGATGCGCGACTTATGCCAATTAGGCCTTGTTTACTTCCCAAAAATTTACAATTTTTTTCGAGATTTCTCATCACATCGAATCTTGTGACACATGCATAGAACATTAAATATAAATAAAAAATAACTAATCGCACAGTTTGCCTATAATTTGCGAGACAAAGTTTTTGAGCTAAGTTAGTTTATGATTGGACAATATTTATCAAATACAAACGAAAAATGCTATTGTGTTCATTTTGTAAATTTTTTTGCAACTAAACAAGACCTTAATAATTGTGTACCGAATTATTGGACATTTTTTATGAAATTCTATCGAATTGCTAAATAGATTTTATCGGTTTATATATGAAAATTTTTTGTTCGGCATACCCCAAGCAAAAATCCGAGCTCTGCCACTGCCTGGCAACAAGTAGTAGAAAAAATATAAAAAAAAAGATAAAACAAGTAAGTCGAATGGAAAAAATTAAAAATGGAATAAAAGATAGTTTAGAAAATATAATAAAAGATGTGACGCTGGGCATGTTGAAGCTACAATGGTTGAAGCTGCAATGGTTAAAAAGAAAGAGAAGCGATGGGCATCGCTGTGAGCGGTGTGCAGGATGGGATGCTGCCCACACGTGGTGGGCTCTATACATAGCAGTGTCATTGAAAAAAGGTAATACAGGATGAATACGGTTGAAAAATAAAGGTCACCAGAAGAGAATATGATAAAGAGAAGGTAGTCACGGATCTCGAGAACAATTTTTGACGGTGAGGATAGTGGGTGCTCAGCATGTGGAGCCACCAGACATTTTCGCTTCTTCGTCCCTATTGACTGTTGCACCTAGCAACATGTAATCGTGCCAGTCATGTATCAGTATGTGGATGCATTAGGTAGTTTTTTTTTGACAGAAGGTAGTTTGGTTTTGTAACGAACATGTTTTTATAGCAACTGCACCTGTGACCGCGTCCAAGGCTTCCTCTCCACCACGTTGTGTACGCCGTGCATGTGGCACGGACAACCGCAAATGACGGCACACTGGTGCAGCTGCTCGGCGTGGTGGGGAGAGCGGATCAAAGCTCTATTTGGCCTTTTGAACCTGCTTTTGTAAAAGCCAAAAGCCAACCAAAGAGCTCAAAAGCCACAAGTGTTTTTGCCCAAAAGCAGCTTTTCTCGTAGTACAAATCCAAAAGCAACTCACCCCCTGTTTTCACTAACTTTTGAGATCCGTTCATTTTTTTTTTCAAAAGCCACGAGTGACCAACCAAATGACTTTTAGATTTCTCAAAACCCACATCCCACAGCAGCTTTTCAAAAAGCTCAAAGCTCACAGTAGCTTTTCCAAAAGTCACAACCCAACCAAACACACCCTAATACTATCTCCGTCCCTTGTTTTATTAAAAAAAATTTATATAAATATAGTCAAATTAAATCATCCTTAAAAAATTTTTATTAATAAACCAAGCCACGATAAAAGAATTGATATTTTACATAAATTTTTAAATAAAAAAGTAGTTAAATTTGGTGTTAAAAAAGACAAACGTCTTATAATTTAAAATACATTGAGTATATCGCAATACATAAAAAAACTGAGATTTATAGTAAAAAAGAATTCTTTCTCGCAAGCATGTGTTTGCTTGCGTTCTGCATGTTTGCGGTGCGCGTCCATCATTCTTCATTCCTAAGTTCGTCAGCGACAAGCTCTAGAGCTCAACAACCACCGTTAGTTACAACAGCTAGTATTAGAGTGGGAAGATCGACGTGGAAGACACACGGTGGAACCATCCAACTTGTTTAGTCCTTGTTCAGATGCAAAAAGTTTTTGGATTTTGACACTGTAATATTTTCGTTTTTATTTGACAAACATTGTCTAATTATAGAGTAACTAGGCTTAGAAGATTCGTCTCGTGATTTACAGGTAAACTGTGCAATTAGTTAATCTTTTTATCTATATTTAATACTTCATGCATGTGCCGCAAGATTCGATGTGACGGAGAATCTTGTAAAGTTTTGGATTTTTGGGTATATCTAAATATTTTGCAAAATGTGAATAGTACCAATTTCATTTGTATTTGATAAATATTGTCTAATTATAGACTAACTAGGCTCAAAAGATTCGTCTCGTCAATTCCGACCAAACTATGTAATTAGTTTTTATTTTTATCTATATTTAATACTTAATGCGTACGTCTAAAGATTCGATGTGACGAAGAATTTGAAAAATTTGTAAATTTTTTTGAAACTAAACAAGGCCTTGGCCAAAAAGCAACGGCTGCGCGACATCAGGAAGAAGATGGGTGATGACAGCACGCCACAGAGCACCATGTCTAGTGGCGTCAAGGAGGGCATGGTCATGTGGCCGATGCTCTCCCACATACAAACTACGAGCGATCGATGTTGATGCAAGTAAATGACGAAACTATGGAGATTTGGGAGGTGATCCATCCAAGGACCAATGTGAAAGCGGTCTCAAGATCGTGAAGCGATGGGCATGCTTTTTTAATCTGTTCTATAGGAGAGCTAAGGTTCGAGCAAGGGGCACTTGCGGCAAGTAGCATAATATTAGGGCCCAAAAACCAAAAAAATTTTAAGATTCTACATCACATCGAATCTTACGGCACATGTATGAAGCATTAAATTTAGACGAAATTAAAAACTAATTACACAATTTACCTGTAAATCACGAGACGAATCTTTTGATACTAATTAGTCCATAATTAGATAATATTTGCCACAAACAAACGAAAGTGCTACAGTAGTGAAATCCAAATAAACAAGGGAAGGCGTTCTTCTTTAAAGCTTTTTGTCTCCTAATAAAATTGGCATTGCCAAACAGTAAAATTCTTATTCTGAGATTTTTTTTTGCATGCTAAGCTGTGGGAACTCAAAGCTTTGTGAAAAATGTTGTAAAGGAAAAGTGTTGTGAAAATAAGTGGTCAGTGCTCATAGGAGTAGGGTTTGCGTACGTGTGTTCATAGGGTTGAGTGTGCGTGCGTACTGAGGACAGTGCCGGCAGCCCAGCCGCTATGGTCTTTCGCCTCTGGACAACAGACGGTCGCTCAACCGTTTTCAACGGCAATTCCATCATCCGCAGACCTGGTCCACCACGCATCCGGACCGTCCGTCCGCACCCGGGGCGCACGTCTTCGCTTCCAGATTCCGCCACGTGTCCCCTACCCAACGCCCAATGGCCTTCGTCTCCGTCCTTCCGTGAGAAGCCTCCGTCCGCGTTCACCGTTTCTCTCTCCTCTGGCTCCGACCCTCCGACGACTCTCGTGGTGGCGTCGCCTGCTTGTGCTTGGAGGTTCCGGTCCTCTGGAGGAGGCCTTGCCCCTCGGCCTCGGGAGAGAGGGAGGGAGGGAAGGAAGGAATCTTCTAGAAGCCTTTCCCGCGGCCGATGAAGGAAGCCAGCAGCAGCCGTGTCGGCGCCGCCGGTGCCGGCGCTGAGGACGTCGGTTCCTCGTCCGGTGAGCCCGTTTGGTCCCTTTTTCCGATAACCCTACCGATGATTATAGGAGTTTCTAGTTTCCTCCTTCATCGTCAAATTCTTAGCCAATCTGGTTCCGTGTCGTGTCCTCGATCGTAACGGTATTCTACGAAGCGATTTGATCCGTGTTAGTCTTAGAACTTGATAGCGATGGCGTCGTGGTGTGGCATTGTCGTGTTGAAGGTTGGTTCTAGACTTCTAGCGGCCGAATTCGAGGGGAGGCGTTAGGGTTTATATATGCAGACAGCAGGCTCACGCTCATCGCTGGCTTTCTGGTGAATTCTGCTGAGATTGTCGTCCTGATTCGAAGAGGAGGGGAGGTTGAGGCGGGCCAATGTTTTGTTTTCTTGTGTTCCGGTGTAATTGCAGTTTGGGTCGGCAAACTGGTACAAGTGGACGGATTTGGGGGAATTTTCCTGCCTGATCCGTGGTCCCCTGGTTCCTTTGACTCCACAGTGGTTGAGACTTGGACATTTTGTCTTCAAAGACGGCAGTCTGGTCCTAGATGGCCTCTCATTAGAGTTTTATGGACATTAAATATACTGATATAGCACCATATTAATGAAAAGAGTTGATAAGAGTTTCACGGGAGTAGAGAGAGTTTTATGGTGACGAAACTCTTCTACACCGTTTCTAAAATATGAATGTGTTGAAAACGGGGTCATGAAACCCCCACTGAGGATAACCTAAATTTAGTGCTCTAGCAGGTTTAAAGGAGGTTTTCTATTTTCTAAAAATAATAAAAATCTGGTTTAATCTCTAAAAAATCATTACTAATTTATTTTAAATCAGAAAAGAGTGAAACTATACCATTTTTTAAAACGTTATTATATGTTGCTGCTCTGTTTGGAGTATTGGTAATTTATGTATTTATGTTCCAAAACCATTGCTTTATTGCTAGTCGGGCTCATTATTTATTTAAAATAATAACTAAAAATGGAGTAGCAACAGATATATACCATTTTTAGAAGAAAATTGGTAGTAGTTTTAGATTTTTGTATTTAAAGTAAATCAGTTATGAATTTTTAAAGATTAAATTGGATCTGTATTGTTTTTAGAAAATAGAAGACCACCTTTGAAACTAGCTAGAGGATGAAATTTGTCCGGTTTTGACAATTGGAGGTCGTTTGGCAGGGTTGAAAATCAAACTCCACGCATGTTGTCGGTGGCTGAAATTTTTACTTTACCCAACACTAAAATGTCACATTTTCCTCTTGCTATGGACATTATTCTATTATATATTTTCTAGTGACTAAAACTAAGTGTGGCACTACATAGTTGTTAGGATTTGTTGAAGTTTTGCCTTGCAATGTTTGTTGCTGCTTGTTAGTTGTGGTTTTGATTTCCTCATGGTTTAATAGATTAACCTTCTAATTCTTAGTTATCTGATTCTTCATAAACCTTATTGTGTTGCTTGCTTTATGCCATGATTTTTATAATTCTATCCCATCTTGAATAATGCATAATTTGATAGATCAATAGTTGTTTATTGCAAAGGAAAGAGATTAGGGCAAACAGTATGCTAGCTCCTAGAGTTAAACTTTTTTTTTTTTGATTTATTGATTTTTTTTGTCTGGTGAACTAGGTTGTATTTATTCATTTCACTACTTCTCTGAAACTTGACTTTATTCTTATGTAATTGTTTGAAATTTTGTACTTCTAGTGTCCAACAATTGTTTCCCACAAGATGAGGGTACAAGCTCCAGCGAAATGGACAATACTGAATTCTCTGAGACGTCCTCAGAGGTGTCAGGTTCTGAGAGAACAAGACCTGTAGATAGCAAAAATGCATCTTCCGTACTTGATACGATATCTATTAAAAAGAAGGTAATCTAATCTATCATGTTTGCTCGCCCATGCTATTGTGGTTCATTATTCATGCATTTGACAAAAAATATGTAGCTCCTGTATTTAGCCACTGTTTACATGCAAAAATATTTTTCTAAGGGAACAGATTCTACATTTAATAGTTGCACTGCTAATGTACTATATTACATAGCCATGCATGTATAAAAATTAGCAGTGGATGTCTGTAATCATCACTGAATTTCTAGCACCATTATTTTTTTCTCAAACCAGCTTAGAGCTGCATGTCATTATATTAAGAAGAAAAAATGTTATTAAAAAACAAGCCCCATCAAAGCCTCACAAACACAGCACAGGCCCCACACTCACACAGCACAAAGCTCGTGAATTTGCAACTCGCTCTCAGTTAGTTATGTGTGTACTTTTATCCCTTTCTGCAATGTTCTAATTAAATGACAGTTTCTACCTGTTGCATCTTGGTTTGAATTCATTGCAGCTAAAATTGTTTAGTCGAATGGCTACACTGAAAGATGATGGAACTGTAGTTGTTGATATCCCCACTAATATTGAAGCTGCGTCACTTGATCTTCCTTCTGAGGATCACCACAATGTGGCCTTTGGTGGCGGAACATTGGACTCTTCAGATCTTCAGTACAGGCCACCAATGCAAATTGCTATGCTGATTGTTGGTACAAGAGGGGATGTTCAGCCATTCATAGCTATAGGAAAACGTTTGCAGGTGAGCATGTTATCGAATTCTTTTGATACAATATGATCCTTTCACTATTAGATTTTTCATGGTGGTTAGTTAAAAGATTGTGAAATGTGCCTGTAGAGGATCAGTATGTGGACCAATTTATTTACGATGAGTAAGCTAACGAAGAAAAAATGTCATGTTATAACTGGTCCTCGTGAAAAAATGTCATCTAGGACCAATTTGATTCAGAGCATGTCATGATAAAATAGGCTGTATAACATTATTGCTATGTGCATGTTATAACTGGTTGGCAGGAAATATTTGAGGGTCCAGCACAGCATAAGGGAGCTATACTAATTGTTGAATTTTTCACCAAATGGAACTGCAACATGCTAATTGTTTTATGTTTTGTTCAAGATGAGTAACAATTACTTCTGTTAGCAGGACTACGGTCATCGTGTTAGATTAGCAACCCATGCCAACTTCAAGGACTTCGTGATGACTACTGGGTTGGAGTTTTATCCCCTTGGTGGAGATCCAAAAATTCTTGCTGGATGTATGTGAGTGTAATGCTTGATTGTTTTTGTGCTTTCACCTTAGAGTTCGCTATAAATAGATCTTGCATAACAGTACAGGGTTGGTAATTTGAGCAGACATGGTTAAGAACAAAGGATTCTTGCCTGCAACTCCATCAGAAATTCCTATCCAGCGCAAGCAGATTAGGGACATCATATTCTCCTTGCTTCCTGCTTGCAAGGATCCGGACATTGATACTGGTGTTTCTTTTAGTGCGGACGCCATAATAGCTAATCCAGCAGCATATGGTAATCCTCTTATTATTCCTACTTTATATTACGTTTCTGTTTGATTTGTTACACTTCTAATAGGTCAATTATAAGGCATTCTTTTGGCTCTAAAGGAATAGCCTTTCCACTTACCGCATTTTGTTTGTTATCTTAGTTCAACTGCTGACCGAAATGAGTGCCTATACAGGACATGTACATGTGGCAGAGGCTCTCAATATACCGATTCACATAATTTTCACAATGCCGTGGACGTAAGATCTCTCTCTCGATGGACCAATATGGCCTAGATTTTAACTTCAAGCATATCAGTGATGATTTTTATTTTATTGCCAGGCCTACCTGTGAATTTCCACATCCTTTCTCTCATGTGAAGCAACCTGCTGGATATAGAGTAAGTTGATTGTTGTTGCATGAAGCAATCATCACAAGATAGAATGTCTACTGGTTGAAAGACTAATACTTTAAATGTTAAACTTCCTCATAATACCTAATATCAAAATAATGTTTGACAAATATGATAATACACAGGCTTACAACAAGTAGACATTCTATCTTTAAATGAAGCTTCCTCACTGTTTCTTGTGAAACAGTTCCATTACATATCAAAGACTATCATGTGGCACCCATTTGACTATTACTTTGGGTTACAGCTTTCATACCAGATTGTTGACTCTTTTGTCTGGCTTGGCATAAGGGATATGATAAATGATCTCCGAAAAAGGAAATTGAAATTGAGACCAGTTACATACCTAAGTGGTACACATGCTTATTCGAATGATATTCCTCATGCATATATCTGGAGTCCTTACCTTGTCCCAAAACCAAAAGGTCGGTACCTCGTGCCTCGTAATACCCCAATCAAAGTTAACAAGATTTTGAAAATGCCTTGGTATTTTTTCTTTTACTTCATCAAGATTATTGTGCATAAACTGGTCATACAATTTTGGAAATCGAAGCAAAGCATGGTCACTATTTATTTGTATTTAATGAGCTTCCTTTAATATCTGAATACTTCTGTCAGTTTTGGACTAAATTTCACCAAGTCATAGTTACTATTACTGATATTAATTACTGATTTTTTTTATTGCTGAAAAATTAACCTGTGCCTCCTTTACAGACTGGGGACCTAAAATTGATGTTGTTGGATTTTGTTTCCTTGATCTTGCTTCAAATTATGAGCCTCCCGAGCCCCTTTTGAGGTGGTTAGGGAGTGGTGAGAGTCCTATTTATATTGGTTTTGGTAGCCTTGTAAGTTTTTATTTAGTGCTCAGAACTAATGTATTTTGATGCGTTTACTTTTCTTTCTACATGTTGACCACGATTATGCTTTAAATCCTGTTACATTTATATCTGGCCAAATGCTGTATTTATACTGTTTATTCTATGTTGGTCCATTCTTTGTTCTCTATCGTGTGGAACAAATGGATAATAGAGTTGGTAGGTTTATTATTAGGAACTGATATGTAATAAAATTTGTGACATAAAGATGTGCCCATGAGCGGATCAATGCCAGCCACTCGGCCTTATAGTTGGTATTTCTGATAACTATATGATTTAGAGTGACATTTTATAGTTCAAAGAGCATTGGTTAAAATTAATTTGCCTCACAAAAGCACAGCTCAGTTTTAATCTGCAATCAAGGTCCTTATTTTGGTCATTTGGTGTAGATTAGAAATTGACTCAAAACTTACTATGTTATAAACTTATTAATTTGCTGGATCATGGTCGTGTGTAAACTAGGGTATGGCGCGAATGATCTTGTATACCCTTTGTTTTTTCGTCTTAATGAAATGACACGTAGCTCTCCTCCGTTGTTTGAGAAAAAAATAACCTTAATTTGCCCAACAAAAGCATGAGCTTAGTTTCTTTGAGTAGTAGACATGAACTTAACCTTAAGCTGAGTTTCTTTGAAATATTCAGATGAAATTTAACATTAGAAGACATTTCAATATTGTCGGGTACCACAATTAGGGGTACCCAAAATCAGGGTGAAAACGGACTAAAGCTAAGATGATCACGGGCAATCCGTCTTGCCCGAGGCCAAGCCTTGAGGCCTCAGACACTGGTCGAGACCAATCACTTCTCCGACTCGACCGAGATCAATCACTTCTCCGACTCGCTCGAGACTAGCTCAAGCGAGCAGCCCCGCAAATCTCCGCATCACCCGACCCCGGGGATCGGGCGCTTCCATGCCATTGGTTCGCTCGAGACCCCCGTGACGTCAGCCGCGATCCCATGACGGAACCGTGGTACGACAGGACGAGACAGGGGTCAAATCGCCACTTCGCCCACGACAGCATAGGACAGGGTCTGACAACCACTGTGCTGCCAACTCCCATCATTTTGCGTACGGCTGAGGTCTGTACAAACATGAAGGCGTCATTCTAGGCTCCTATAGCCATGAACCCGACAAAGTCAAGGCGTGATTCCCAATTTGAGGGGCCTCTGGTCTCCCTACCCGTCAATCAGCCGGGCTTAGCACGTCGTCTGCAGGGTCGGACACGCCTCTACAGTGACTAGCATGGCTCTGCATGACGGCTATAGGGACGAGCACGATGAGCACTGTCACCCCTAGCGCCCACAATGACCGAAGGACAGAGGCCGTCCCTCGACTGCACACGCCATGCCTCCACTGAGCCGCGCCATACCTCCGCAGAGCAAGGCTACAGGGCCTTGGATCTGATAGAGAATACAATATAATGCACATGTGTACAACCCTGCCTCCCCTTGTGACTACAAAAGGGAGGGGCAGGAAACATTTTCTAGGCAGGTACACACGCTCACACACCACGAGAGCGACACTCGCAAAACACAGAGTATTTTCTCCACGCTACACCCACATCCTGAGACTTGGGAGTAACTCTCTGCTTTGCGGAGGTATGGCGAGGTGCAGTCGAGGTATGGCCTGGGCGCTAGGGGTGACAATCCGGATGGTTGTGCAAGGACACAAGCGATTTATACTGGTTTAGACAAGGAGTGCCCTACATCCAGTGGGGGGAGAGATCTTGTATTATCTAGCACCGAGGTGCTTGTAGTAGGGGTTACAAGCTTAGCGGAGAGAGAGTTACTCCCAAGTCTCAGGATGTGGGTGTAGCGTGGAGAAAATAAGCTGTGTTTTGCGAGTGTCACTCTCGTGGTGTGTGAGCGTGAGGCTACAGGGCCTTGGATCTGATAGAGATTACAATTTAATGCACATGTGTACAACCCTGCCTCCCCTTGTGACTATAAAAGGGAGGGGCAGGAACCGTTTTCTAGGCAGGCACACACATTCACACACCACGAGAGCAACACTCGCAACACACAGAGTATTTTCTCCATGCTACACCCACATCCTGAGACTTGGGAGTAACTCTCTCTCGCTAAGCTTATAACCCCTACTACAAGCACCTCGGTGCTAGATAATACAAGATCTCTCCCCCCACTGGATGTAGGGCACTCCTTGCCTGAACCAGTATAAATCACTTGTGTCCTTCTTGCACAACCATCCGGATCAGGGGCACGCCAATACAAATTTACTCGCCGGTGTGGTGATCACCAGATCGCACACCAACAATTACTCTATGAGTTTTTCTTATCTTATAGCAAGGATCTCAAACATGCTTACATTTTTGGCTCCACTACTAACAAGTCAAATCTCATGTACAAAGTTGGAATTGAGGCTAAATGTTGGCTCGACCATTTTGGCCTACAGTTGTTGCTGTACAATTGCTATCTGGAATAATTTATCATTGATATCAAGATAAAATCTCCCTACAGTTGTATTTTAATTATTTTGTGACATTTTGGCCTTCCTGATAAGTAGCTGCTACACATTTTTTTTTTAGTCTTATGTTTTAGCTTATTACTGCTGACTCCTATTTCCAGCCAATCCCAGAACCAGATAAGTTGACAAGAATCATTGTCCAAGCGCTTGAAATTACTGGACAAAGAGGTATCATTAACAAGGGTTGGGGCGGGCTTGGAAATTGTAAGTTATAAGAGTTCTTTAACTTTTGATATGTTACCATGTTCTTCACTTTCAGAGGCTTTGCATGTCCAACTTTTTATAATAAAAATAATAATAGCATGTGCATGTCTAACTATTTTATTTCCAGTGGAAGAATCAAAGGAATTTGTGTATGTACTTGATAATGTTCCACATGATTGGCTCTTTTTGCAATGCAAAGCTGTGGTAAGACCTGTCTTTCTTTCTCAGATGCTTATACGCCAAAAATCAAGTATGATGGTTTAACATGGAGGAAAGCTTATGCAGATGAAGCTGGGGAAGAATTAGAGATGAGCTTTGCTGATTGCAAATCATGTGTATAGTTGCATTCCTCATTGCATGTTAGGCTGTGTTGTCCTGGAATTCATACTTGGGATTCTAATAAAAATATAGAAGCAGTTGGATTTGTAACTAATGGGGTTGAATAAATAAATACACAAAGATTAGGAATACTTAAAGAATCAGTGGGATTCTCTGATCATGTTATTGAACAAAGGTAGTGAAATGCAAGTGGTTCCTTGTATTTTTGCAGACTTGAGAGACTGAATGAAGTCATGCCCTGTGAAGCTGTGACAATGGAAGTGCTTGACATTTCCTTTGTCTTAGTTTTACCTCTGACAATAGCTCTGGCTATGCTATGTGCTGTGTCTGAAAACTTGCAATAGTGCACTGATTTTAATTGTTGAGTGTGGTTTCTTCTATATTTGTTCTGAGTGTGATATTGCTGTGCTATGTAAAAACAGTTCAGACCCAGGAATGGCAGTTGATCGACGTAAGGAGACAAACTGGCTGTTAATAGAGGAACTTCATAGAAGAACTCTTTAGTTATCTTGGAATTAACGACTTGTAATATGGCCTTTGTCCTTTTCAGGTACACCATGGTGGTGCTGGCACTACTGCTGCTGGTCTTAAGGCTGGGGTATCCCCTCGTCTCTCCCTATTTGTGTGTGTGTGTTTTCCGACTGACATGTTTACCCCTAAATTTTGTAGTGCCCCACTACCATCATACCATTCTTTGGTGATCAATTCTTTTGGGGCAGCATGGTGCATGCCAGAGGATTGGGGGCGCCACCTATACCTGTGGAGCAATTACAATTGCAATCACTGATTGATGCAATCAAATTTATGATTGATCCAAAGGTAAACATTTTAATTTCTGTGCTAGTTTCTATACATAGGATGGGAAATCAAAGAGATTATATAAAGGAGGTGTATGAAAATAATGCAGATATTACCTGCAATCTTTAATGTCTATGTTTCTAAAAAGATGGAGCGCTAAGTTGCAATTCGTATTGAGTTGTTTCGCTATGTTTGACTGCAGGTAAAGGAACGAGCTGTTCAGCTAGCAAAGGCAATCGAATCAGAAGATGGTGTTGATGGGGCTGTAAAATCCTTTTTAAAACATCTTCCACAGAAAAGGGATTCCGAGGCAACGCCAACTGCACCACAGTCAACATTCATGCAACCGCTGCTTCTCCCTGTAAAGAGGTGTTTTGGCATGGCATCCTAATTCCTAACCCCGCATTTCCAAGCACCTGCTTTGGCTTTGTGGCAAGTGGCATCACCGGTCCGGAACAAGTTGCGCCACATGCTTAGGAGAAGGGGAAGTACCAACATGCGTAGCCAGTCGTTTCATCCTACCTATAAAGATTAAAGAATGTAGAGGCCTGTTTGGTTCCCCTTACTAAATTTTAATCAGCTGTGACTAGTGGAACTAAACTATTTTAGCTCCTTTTAGTCAGTGTGTTTGGAAGTTTAGCTACTAAAGTGACTAAAATTTAGCTGGCTAAAATTTAGAAAGGGAATCAAACATGCCCTATGTAGAGCTACTAAGTTTTTGAATTTTTATATATATGTATATAGCTTGTGGTAAGTGTGCATACAATACGGTAACTTGAGACTTCGGCTCCTTACAACTGTATATATATTACAAAACTAAGCGGGATATACGGAATTTCATCCAAACTTTTGTCCACCCAATTATTTGATCTGAAGCCGATTGCTGCTGAATTGACATGTGCATACTTTACAAAGACATTTTACAAACGTTTCAGTTCGGAGTAGCACGTAGCGAATATTGAATACGACATGACAAGTTCAAATGTTTATAGTTGTCTCCACTGTCGATGTTGCATGTGGAGATTTTGTCAATCAAGATGTTCATATAGTTGTCGATGTGTATGTGATCTTTCCAGTTGGTGAGCTCCTCTGTGAACATGCTGCTAGTATTTTGTTTGCCTCCAGCCAATAATAAAATTGTCAGTTGTCACCTTTACCGTGTGCCCGCCTGGAGAAAATAGCAGGTCAAATCTTTACTTGAATCGTGGAAATGAAGGGGGCAATGTCAGCATGACCCAGTAATATCAAAGGTGGGGTATGAAAGGGGACCAGCTGTAATAGGGAATCCAACGAAGAAATCAAGAAAAGAATGGGTCCATGGTCCATCAATAATTCAATATATGTAATGCAAACCAACGATCTAGCATGGCTGCAGCGTGTGGGAAGCGGCTAGCTCGTGAATTTCAACGTGTCCCAGACTTTTTGCATGTCATATTAGATTTGGCCATTAATTTCAATATATAGAATTATTTCCCATAGTAAGTCAGAAACATAAATTTATATTGTAATCTACTCCCTCCATCCCACATTATAAGTCTTTCTATAAATCTTGGCAAGGTTTTTAATTTCGTTATCGCAAAAATTTCGGCCACCACCGAAATTACCGAATTTCGCGAAATTCAGCCGAAATTTCGCCGAAATTTTTTTAGAGACTAGCACATGAAGTATGCTTTTATTTTTAAAAAAATTAGATCTAAACAAGTATCAATATGATTTATGATTACACATCTATTGAATAGAAGAATATACAATATAAACAATAGAAAATATGAGTCTAAAGTTATATAGCACATGTATTAGTATATAATAAAATTTCGGATTTTTCTTTCGGCCACCACCGAAATTACCGAAATTCGCGAAATTTCGCCGAAATTTTGAACCCTGAATCTTGGAGAGTCAAATCATCTCAAGTTTGACCAAATTTATATAGTAAGATAATAATATTTATGGTGTCAACTTAGTATCATTACATTGTTCATTAATTATATTTTTATATTATACCTATTTGATATTATAAATCTTTGTGATTTTTTCTATAATTTTGGTCAAAGTTGATATGCTTTGACTCTCCAACATTTTTGGCATGACTTACAATTTGGGATGGAGAAAGTATATGATTTTTAAAATTAATTAAGATTAAAATATACAAATGTTTGATTTAGGACCTGACTAATACGCCATATGAAAAAACAAAGGGAATACTCTGTATATAGTCATCACATTTCGCGCTTTAGGTTCTTCTATATTTAGGGTCTATTGGATTCATTAGCACTAAAAATTAGCTAGCTAATAGTTAATAGTTGCTATTTTTTATAGGAAATTGTTTAAATCCATCTGCTAATAGATGGTTGGATAGTGTGTTGAAGATGCATATGAACTATTAACACCTATTAGCAGTTCCAAACCTGCTAATAGAGTAATCGTTAGCAGCCCTCTAACTAATAATTAGCAGGTTTGTTTCGATCCACTAGTACTAATTTTAGTTGTTGCAAAGTAATTTTTAGTGCCAATGAATCCATACAAGCCCTTAAGCTACCTGATATATATTTTTTGCTTGGCACAATCCTTCGTTTTAAATCAAAGTTTTACTTTGACTTTGCTCTAAGTCAATTTTTTAACTTTAGCTGAATTTATTAAAAGGGGCACAAACATCTACAATATTAATTTAGTTTTATCGAAGTCTTCATGCAATATGTTTTGATATCACATTTATTTGAACACATGTAGATGCATGTTAATATAAGATATATGTATTTGTAACATCCAAAAATTCACATTCAAAAATCACTCGCATTAAAAATTATTTTCAAAATATATTTTAAAAACTATAAAAATAATTTGAGCTCTATAGTATCTCCATCTAATCCATCCTAATTATCCATCTTTAAATATAACCTGCACCACATGGCATGAGCATCATATGTCCGCTACTTATCCCTCTTGCTCGCTCGCTCTGTCCGATACCCGGCAACGGTGCGTGCGCCGACCCCACCACCACCAGCGCCGCAGCGCACTCACGCCCGACCCCCTCGCCGATCGCACTCGCTCGCACGCGCACCGCGACATGTGGGCCCCACCTCTTGCCTTTTTCCCGCTCCTCTTTTGCTGTACAAAAAGATAGCAAGTCGCAACGCACAACTGGGCACCATTCATAGTTTTTCAAGCAAGTACCAGCAAGCTTACCTGCAAGAAAAACATAGCAGTGCACCCACACGAATATATCATGCATGCATGCATGAATGCATGGCAAGCATGCACCGACCATTTGCATGCACCTGCATGCAAGGACATGGTGATTAGGCACCGTCCATTTGCATGCATCGTGCATGCAAATTAGGCACCGACCATGCGCTACAGTAGCATTTGTAATGGCACGCAGCTGAGCGCTTTGGCCTATAAAAAGCCAGCCTCGAGTGCTCACTCTCACCACCCGAGAAGCACGTTCACTCACTCGCTCACTCGCTCTCACTTCGCGTATATCGTATACGGTCATACGCACAAGCCGAGCTCGACTGTCGTCGCAGGACGGGGTGAGCAGCTCATGAGCATCTCCTTGCTCTTCTCTGTCTTTCCGTAGTATTTTTTTGTATTTCTCCTTGTATTTGTCTGTACCGATTCACTGCCAAGAACTCCACGAATTAAACCATGACATACAGAAGAGCTCTAATGATCCCTGCTAATTTCTCTCTTCTCATACATGTGTGGGCCATAAGCATTAACTCCAAATAGTACATGCATGCACCATGCACTAGCAGCCAAAAATCATCTCGTGAAGTATCCATTCCTTAATCATCGTTAGCCTTTTTCGCGTAATTAAATTCCGGCCATTTTACAAATACCACATGCTAACTCTGATTTCAATAATTCTTTTTCCTAAATTCATCTAAAATCATGATCTACCTCCCATATTAATTTCATGATTTTTAGAGCTTATTTGAATTTATGAGATTATTTATCTGTGCTTGTTGTCTGTGTTGGTCGTCGCGTATTTTAGCTGACGGAGTGAACGAGCCTGAAAACGAGAACGTTGAGACGAGTACCGCGAGTTTGACGCCGAGGACCCGGACTGTCAGCAAGAGTTTGCCGAGGACGCCGACGGAGGCAAGTCCAACCGATCCCCTTTGATGCATATTGATCCTATTTTTAAACACTACCCGTAGAAGCCGTTTTAAATATTGCATGTACGATATATGTACGAAGTATTTCCGCTGCTCAGTTAAAACCTGTTGAATAGCCATCCTTGAATTGATATTACCCAGTAATTGTCTTGTTCGAACCTAGAAACAAATAATATGCTATGACAGAAATATTATTATTTAGTATGCTTAGGACTTGTTACTCATCCCGGATACTCATCGCTATATTTTCTCAAATATAATGATTTTAAAAGTAAAAGGTGTGAGTGGTGAAAATAAATTGTCGGTATTGTGAACAAG